>NC_056737.1:1117754959-1117799959 GCF_019279795.1 Protopterus annectens | reverse complement strand
ACACACACACACACATACACATGCACACATCCACACACACATATGCATGCACATGTGCATACACAAGCACACATACATGCAATCACACACGCTTGCGTACACACACACACACACACACACACACACACACACACAAACCCACACCAAGACAGACATGTGTACGGGCACACACACACACACACACACACACACACACACACACACACACACACACACACACACACACACACAAAATGGCAGCGGTGTCTATATTAGAAGGCTGACTCTTTAGGCGACCGAACACCTAAACATCAATCTTCTAATATCGAACCACACAATGTCAAATGTCCCAGGGAAACACATCCCTTGGCCACAACACAAAAAGAATTACTTTACATCTAAATTTGCTTTGCCCACCACACCCCCTGACATGGGGAGCTGTGCTCCCCACACCCCCCCTAACTAAATATACCAACTCTGAGATCACTCAACAGTAGGGAAATAGTAAACTCTGGCGAATGGCCAAGGGAAATCTTTCTGTGCGTTAAATCGGCCGTTCATCATTTTTTGCTTTTGATATTAGAAGATCAATGTTTAGTTGTTCGATCACCTAAACATTCGGTCTTTAATATAGACCCTGGTAGCATAACAACTTGTTTCATGCCTGAACCACCTACTCATACTACTTTGTGTAGGTCACTTTGGCAGATGTCTGTTCTGCATGGGGATACTTCTCAATACAAGTCATACCCATGAAGAGAACAAGGATGCTGACAAACATATCCCTGCATTGACGACAAGGTCTGAGCATGAAGTTGAGTCTAGGGACTTGTGTGAGAGTTGCCAATAGGGTCACAGGTTCATAGATGTTTACTAAGCTAATGAACATGAGGGCCTTTTTAACCCTAGCTATGCATCTCAAGTCTCTGACAAGTTTTGGTACCCTTTATAAGTGCAATCAGGGACTTGGGAGGTGAAACATTTACAAGCATGGGCCTTGGAGATGAACCATTTACAGGCTGCCTGTGGCCATTAGAGACATGGGTGCCAAACCAGAGATGAATTTCATGGTCCCCATCAAGTTGTCCAAGTTAAAATTGAATTGAGTTATGGAGGAACTCTGCTTCACATAGATGGGCAGCCTGTTTCAGATAAGGGGTGGTCTCTGGGATGCATACCTGTCTCTCCAGCAAGTCCCATTTATGTCACAGGCAAGGTTTAAGTCTTCATAATGGGTAATCCTGGTGCTGTTTGATTTTCAAATATGCAGGAGGTCATTCATCAAATGAATGTCACTTCCACAGATAGTATGTCTAGCAACATTTAGGCATCCACATTCATTGATGTTCATACGTACAAAATACGTTATGAGAGCTTTTCCAGGCTGCAGAGGATTTCAGTTCATCATTTTATTATGTAGACAAGCTGAGCACTGTCAATAAGATGATTTATCTAGCAAATAGCTAGAGTCTTAATCTCACCACATACTGAGCGTATAGCATTGTCACACATAACTGAGCACCATCCTTTTATCACTTACATGAACGGCATGGCAAGGAGTTGTATGTGGTGGCCGAACAGTGGTACTCACATTAAAATGCTGTAGTCAGTTTACTGTAATGTTGAACAGAGGCTATATCTTGTCACTGCTCCAGTTTGTCAGTGGGAATATTCTGAGAGAACATGGAAAGTTTTTATATGGATTATGGCGGTATATGTATTTATTTAAGATGCTGGCAAATCCTTCTGCATTTCCCTCTGCTTTTTATTTTCCATTGTAAATGTTTTCCTTTATTTGTCCTTAATAATGGACTTCTGATACTGTCAGTCTACAAATGGAGTATCTTGTCCGTTTTTGATTGCATTGTACGGTGTGCATTCCATACAATTTCCTAAATGTCATCCTTCCTAACTGGCTACGTTGGTTAACCACCATCTTTATTTTACTGCATCACTGTATCTCTTAACATTTCTATTCATTGCTGTATACTTTGCCTTTGGCATGGATCATGTCTGAAATGGGTCCTTGGACCATCCTCTTACCTGGTTAAGACTTGTAAATAAACAAAGAGGTAAACATTGAAATAGTATGACTGGGTATTCTGAATTTTCAGCAGAGGTTCTTGAAATTACATTTTTAGTGGTACATACATAACATAATTGGAATACAATTGAAAAAAAGTCAACATGGATAGAAAAATAAAAGAAACAGTATTGCACAACAAGCAATAGCTGCATGTAATCAATACTATATAAATTATAATGTTCATACAATTATACTGTAAAGTTGAAGAGACATTATCCAGTGCAAGAATACTGGAGGACAATAAAGCACAAAGATAGAAAAACAAGGAAAGAATAGAAAGAAAAAAATGTAGTTGTAAGGTAACACCATGGTTATAGCTATATATCCAATTTCTATTGTAGTGAGATTTTACATAATGGCAATAATATGAGCAAGTGCTGTAACAGATTCAAAGAGCTTCTTCCATGACTTTGGCACTATATTCAAAACATAATTTTCATAGTATTTCTTATCTAATATTTGGCATAAAGTGTAGACATCTTGAAGTGATGTATTTGCTGGAGTATTCCACTTAATGAAAGAAAAACATGATGGACAGATATTTGAGGTATATAAAATACAGGGGTGCCAATTTGAGCTCAGTGGGAACAATGTAATGATTAGGATTTCAGGGTGCTGGACTTTTTTAATGATAGACAAGTGGCTTGACCTGCTACGGATGTTAGCTGCAAACTTAGCTACTCTCTTATAAGCTTGTTCAAATTTGTTGACTTGATCAGACCGGAGATTGACAAGAAGAGCACAAGCACAAAAATGCTCAGCAAAAGCAGGTACAGGCTGTCACTATGTATCCAGCAATCCATATTCTGATTGGTTTACCATGCATTGTTAAAATGAAAGTCAGATTTTAAAATGTGACCAATTTATGACCCTAAATAGTTTCATACTTTCAACAGCGTCAGCAGAACGACATTGTTGATGTGAAATACAGAGATGGGGATTATCATAAGATGATTAAATAAGGACTGTGACCTCAGTGGATGACTCTGCAGACAAGAGTGGCATTGCATTTTTAGCATATTGTATTCATTAGCGAAAGGATAGGCATTTCATAGTATTAGCAAGATATTAAAAATGACAGGTCCACTTACTGACCCACATCTACATAAATACATTTAGCAAGTGGTATGATATCATTACAGAGGATAGTTTATAAGTCATCTGAAAGATAACTATCAAACCAGCTTACTGGATATGATTCTGGACCATTATGAATAAAACAAGTTAATAAAATGAGGTGAGAAACAATTCTGAAGGTCTTGTAGAGATGTAGGAAAACTGGTCAGACAACTACTTTTTCATTTTTCTTGTATATACTAAAATCATCCGGCATAGCAGGTTCATTTCCTTGGTCTGCCAGTTTACACCCATCTTGGGAAGTATATAAAGATTGTGAAATGGTCTAAAAGTTGTCTGTGAATATATTCTCAAAAACATTTTTACAATAGATAAAAATGAGATAGAGATCTGCATGATTGTGCTATTGATGATCCTGTTATATGGAAAGAAAGAAACCGGACAGGATTTCCATTTTATCTGGACATAAAATTCAGATAGTAGGCGATTAATGAGAATGTATTGTAGACAAACATTTTCTTCAGGTGAATTTTTGAGGGATTTTGGTGAAATGTTATCAACAGCCAGGGATGAGATATTTAGGCTGGGAGTAGCTTCCATTTCAAAGACATTGATACTGGTGTGAAATGAAATCGGCAAGCTTTTGTAGAAGACATGTTCACACTATCTGAGGTGTCTGCAGAAAAACTAAAAAGGTTAAAAGTAAAATAAATGAAGAAATAATTGCTGAATTTAATTGCTGTTTCATCAGGAGCTGCACTGGGCATTCAACTTCTTTGGAAAGAAATGTTGCTGGTCATTATGGATATTTATTTGAAATGGGCAGATGTGTGCATTACAATAAAGCTGACTTCAAATGCAAGTATTGAAAATGAAAGGACACGTTTAGTATTCATGGGGTAACATAACTTTTCAGTTGGGACAATGTACCATTGTTTATAAATGAGACATTCACAGAATTCACAAGATAAAATCAAATTATTAACATTAGTTTTGTTCCCTGCTGCCCTGAATCATATGAAGTAGATATTTAAGCAATGCAGCATTTAAAGAAAGCATTTGTGTTTTAACTTTTTGCTGTATACAGGGTTGTACAATAACAAGTGCAAAGAAAAACAAAACTATAGTAAAATAAATCAAAGCAGGTTATGTTAGAATTTCATAGTAACAATATTGGCCCTACAATATAATATTATCATTTGTGCTTTTCGGCATTTATCTTACCTTGGATACTGACTTATTCACTTACCCCAATGTACTTTAACTGTAGTACCTACTTCCAAGGTGAAATTGCTGAAATATCTCTGGTATCTATTACACAGTGGTACAGCAGACCCCCTCTTGCCACCCTCTTACTTCACTGGATCATCCTACTACCATACTGTGATATACTTGACCTCTTGTTATCTTGCTAACATTCCATTAGTCTCCCATAATCAATTCTCAGTATCTGACCCTCTACTAGGTCAACTCTGTACTTCATTAGAGTGTTGAATATTCTCTCAAGAACTACTGCCAACTGTTAACATATACAACTCCAGAAGCTCTCTCTCCTCTCTCCTCTCTCTCTCTGTCTCTCTAGCTTCATTTCTCTCTCTCTCTCTCTCTCTCTCTCCTTTCATGCCCCAGACATCCCAGAGCTCCATTACTGTTTGTAACATATTGCTTCATGCATTGTTTCCTTATCGATATTTAGCCCTTACAGTTGTACCTCTTTCTATTGCTTCATTCCATACAACCCTTAAAAACACTAACAACATTAACACCGCTCCTCCGGCATCACTTATTCCCTCATCAGTACCCTTTCCTACATCTAACATCTTTCCCAACTAGCATCAAATACTTCTACTCAAAGTATCTGACCACCTTGCCACAAGCTCCTCCAATTAACAGTTATCCACACATTGTCATCAGATAAAATTATCCATCTTATTCCCCCCCCCCCCAGTATTTGTCACTGATATTACTTACCACCATCATATGCCTTACCAGATTCCAATATTACCTGTGCAGGAGTCTAACTGCTCATTAGTTGAGGGACTGTAACTTTCAGCTTTACATCAACATCCTAGATAAATGTTTTCTGACATGGATCCTACTTTCCTCTGTCGTTGAGTTCCCAATTCACCTTGAAGCTTTCTATCCCCTGATAGTCTTTTTCTGATTTAGAAACTTACACTACCTTTCCTTGGACTCTACTCTTTATCAAACTACTTTCAGAGAAACATGCACTTTGCCATTTATCCCAACCACTCCCACATTTCCCTTCATGTTTTAGAAGTATTTCTTGATTATACTGACTGATCAATTATATTTCCCTTCATCAAATCTTCAGGTCTCAAAAGTTTGCTTTGTTCACTATCTTTTATTTCCTTGACATGTGTAATCCACTGTCTTGTCTGCCTTTCAGCAGAAAGTGGGTTCCCCCTCAACCACCAACATATTATTGTTCCCAAAAAATCTTGCCTTCATTGTAACACCTCAGATTTGGTATTCCTTACAGTTTCATCCAGGTCACCCCAAGTCAGGATGTATTCTAACTCATAACCCTTGATTCGCATTAAATGGAACCTGTATGACCTTGTACAAATGGAAACTCAACACCGCTCAAGTTCCATCTCTGTTAACTTTATCTTTGCAATCTAACCCCCCCCAATACAAACTGATCACTTGAGAAGAAGCTCTGAGTAACTCACAGGGTATATCCACATTGGCCAAATTACTGTCTTCACATTTCTGATCCTTATAACCTCCATCCTACCCATCTTTTTCTGCCTATATATCATCCACAGATTCAAGTGTGAACAGTAAACCTTCTAAAAATGAAACCATGATTAACAAAGAAACCACAGCCATCACATAATTGAGGAACACATACTACGAGTCCAGTACAATTGATATAAAACACAAAGTACTGTAATGTGCAAACAGTGCAAATACCCATCAAATAAAAAGAAAACAGTAGTTCTACATGGGTGTAGGCCACACAGGCCACTTTGTACCTCATCCCCAAACCACTCTTCTGTAACTCATTCACTCCAGAGCAGCTCAGGAAATGTTGCCTGCTTATTTCCACCATAGGAACAACAGTGCAGCCTGGGCTCATTTTCAGATAATTCATTTCTAATACCATACAGAAAACAAATGTTCATAACTCTTTAACGATAAGAGCTAGACTAAAATGTAAATGCGAAAGTTGTTCAGTAGACACTGATCCTTCCAAGGGTGTAAATGTCAATAGTGCGTATCTAAGTCGTTATTAAATATTTGCCAAGAAATGCTGCTGTTATGCATTACCTCTCTGGCAAATCAAATCACAGTATCTTGGAGAATGTACCATGTAGACCCATACAATTTGTAAATAATTTGTTTGTTTGAATGTCAGCTTTAAAATGATACCTTAACTATTACCGTGTGATTCTCTTTTACTGAGATATTTACAGAATATGATTAATATTATCGTTCTCATAATCTGATAATTAAACAAAGCATGATATCTCATCATCTGTAACAGTCGGTGAATACATATCGGTGTAAAAGTCGTGTGGCTTAATGTCAGCTTTAAAACAATACATCATGTGTCTCATCACCATGTTCCTTTGCAAAGATATGGGCATAATAATGAGAAATATCCTAATGTCCACAATATGACACATAAGCCTAAATATCCTAATGTCCACAATATGACACATAAGTCTAAATATCCTAATGTCCACAATATGACAAATAAGCCTAAATATCCTAATGTCCACAATATGACACATAAGCCTAAATATCCTAATGTCCACAATATGACACATAAGCCTAAATATCCTAATGTCCACAATATGACACATAAGCCTAAATATCCTAATGTCCACAATATGACACATAAGCCTAAATATTCTAATGTCCACAATATGACAAATAAGCCTAAATATCCTAATGTCCACAATATGACACATAAGCCTAAATATCCTAATGTCCACAATATGACACATAAGCCTAAATATCCTAATGTCCACAATATGACACATAAGCCTAAATATCCTAATGTCCACAATATGACACATAAGCCTAAATATCCTAATTTCCACAATATGACACATAAGCCTAAATATCCTAATGTCCACAATATGACACATAAGCCTAAATATCCTAATGTCCACAATATGACACATAAGCCTAAATATTCTAATGTCCACAATATGACACATAAGCCTAAATATCCTAATGTCCACAATATGACACATAGGCCTAAATATTCTAATGTCCACAATATGACAAATAAGCCTAAATATCCTAATGTCCACAATATGACAAATAAGCCTAAATATCCAAATGCCCACAATATGACAAATAAGCCTAAATATCCAAATGCCCACAATATGACAAATACGCCTAAATATCCTAATGTCCACAATATGACAAATAAGCCTAAATATCCTAATGTCCACAATATGACAAATAAGCCTAAATATCCGAATGTCTACAATATGACAAATAAGCCTAAATATCCAAATGCCCACAATATGACAAATACGCCTAAATATCCTAATGTCCACAATATGACAAATAAGCCTAAATATCCTAATGTCCACAATATGACAAATAAGCCTAAATATCCGAATGTCCACAATATGACAAATAAGCCTAAATATCCAAATGCCCACAATATGACAAATACGCCTAAATATCCTAATGTCCACAATATGACAAATACGCCTAAATGTCCTAATTTCCACAATATGAAAAACAAGCCTAAATATCCTAATGTCCACCATATGACAAATAAGCCTAAATATCCTAATGTCCACAATATGACAAATAAGCCTAAATATCCGAATGTCCACAATATGACAAATAAGCCTAAATATCCTAATATCCACAATGTGACAAATAAGCCTAAATATCCAAATGCCCACAATATGACAAATACGCCGAGTGTTTGATTGCTGTCCTCGTCATAAATGAGCATTATTATTTTCAGAAATTGATGTTTGTTTGTTCTGTTGTGAATATTACATTTCCCCCAGATATCTGCTTTACTTCCTTGCACACATATTCACAGAAATACAGCAAGTACATTAATTTTCATAATCCTAGAAGCAAAGTGGGATATTTGTCCATGTAGGATACTCACAATCCATATTATTACATGAAGTTGTACATTTTTATAGTGGCTTCAAAAGCATACCTCACTCATCACCTTGCCATCTATCCAAGCAGAGTTCATTATTTATTATTTTTTATTTTTTATTTATTTCAGTTTGATGACAGGGGAAGTGCACTGGGCCTAAAAAGAGCCCAGTGGAGACCTGGGGAGAAAAGCTCCAGTAACAATGACAAACATGTTAGCATATACACATACAAAGCAAATAAGTCATACAGCTTTATGCAGCATTCTACATTAACAAAATTTTATATTCTACAATAATAATAAAATCTAGCAACTGTGCAGTCTAAGAGTCATTAACAGTGAATTACAATTGAAATTTTACATTCCACAATAGTAGTAGTAAAAATCTAGCAACAGAACAGTCTAAGAGTCATTAACAGTGAATTACAATTGAGGACAAGAAATTGTTAGAAATAAACTAATAAAATTTGGAGGTTAAGGAGGAGTTGGAGGGCAAATGACGTGAGTGCAGAGATGATGCACAGAGTTAGAAGGAGGGTTTTGATATAGGAGGGTCCTATGTGGGGAAGGAGTAAGGGCATTCCCACTTTGAAGATAGGTAGGAATGGAGGAGTGATTTAAAGTTAGAGTGGTTATGAGTATTTCTAAGGGAGGGAGGAAGAGAGTTTCATAGTTTAGCTAAGGAGCAGGATAGCAGAGAGTGACTAGGTGGCCATAAAGGTTTGTAGATTTTGAGCAGGTTCTGATTTTCTGACCCAAGTGAGCAATTAGGAATATAGGGGTTAAGGAGGTGGAGAGAGAGGGACAGGAGGATGAGTTAAATATGAGCTTATGGGCAGTGGTGAGTTAGTTGGTAAGCTCAAGCCACTGCAGTGAGTGGAGGGAGATGGAATCATGGGATGAGTTCCTAGAGTCTGTGGCAAATTTGCAGATTTTATTGTAGCAGGCTTCTAATTTAGTTTGAAGGCCGAAGTTAAGATTCAAGAACAGAGGAGCACCATACATTAGGGAGGGGAGAAGGTATGTGGAGGTGAGGGTCTTTCTGATGGAGGGGGTGACATAGCGGTTATGCCTATATAGGAATCCAAAATTTTGGTGTTTTGTTTTATGTTACTTTGGATGTGGATATCGAATTTTAGATGTTTGTCAATAATGATGCCAAGCAGTTTGGTGTGAGGGACAATTTCAATGGGGGTGTTATTCTGCTTTGTGATCTTGAAGGAGTTTTTATCAATGGGGGAGTGTTTCTATGGGGAAAATATAATTAATTTGGTTTTATTGGCGTTAAGGGCTAGGTGGTTGTTTTGCATCCAGGTTTCAGTATTTGAGAAAGCTGACTGAGTTATCTGGAGAAGGTTGGAAAGGGTGTCAGCTGAAAAGATGATTGTTGAATCATCTGCATACTGGATTAGTGTAGAATTGGAGATGGAGTGGTGAAAGTTGTTGATGAATATATTGAAAAGTAAGGGGCCAAGGACCAAATCTTGGGGTACTCCAGCAGGGGTGTATAGAAAGGAAGAGGTGGAATGTTACCATTTAACAGCTTGTTGTCTTTTGGAGAGGTAGCTGGTGAATGAAGCTATGGTGGAAGGGGAGAGATCGAGGGAGGAGAGTTGTGACAGGAGTATAGGGTGGGGAGCAGTGTTGAAGGCTTTGGAAAGGTCTAGGAACAGGGCTGATACAATTTTGCTGGAGTCAAGAGCATGGTTAATGGACTTGAGGAAGGAAAGGACTGCATTGATGGTACTGTGGCCAGAACAGAATCCATGTTGTGTGGGGGTTAGGAGGTTGTTTTGTGCTAGATAAGACATCAGTTTTGAGTGAATACATTTTTCCAGGACTTTTGAGAGTGGAGAAAGTATGGCAATAGGACAGAAATTAGTGGTGTCATTGTTTTTACCACCTTTATGAAGTGGGATGATGAATGCTTGTCGCCAAAGTGAGGGAACATAAGATTCTTGGATGGACCTATTTATTATGATGGAGACAGGGAAGGCTATGCTGTTGGCAGATAGTTTGAGGAAGGATGCAGGTGAATTATCTGGTGCATTGGAGCATGGTTTCAGTCAGAGGAGGAGATTTTTTATTATGTGTGTGGGCACAGGATTGAGGCTGAAGGAAGGGGTATACGTTTTGAGATCAGAGGGGAAGGTACAGGGAAGGGGGGAGATATTGGAGGGGAGCTGGTGAAGCTGGCAGTATGTTTGGCTATACAATCCACAAAGAAGGTGTTAAATAGAGAGGCTGTTTCTTGATCAGAGCAGTTAGGATTTGGGCATGGTTGTCTTTACTGCCAGGGTGAAGGAAGGAGGAGATAGTATTCCAGAATTTTCTAGGGTTTTTAGTATGTTCAGATTGAAGCTTAGTGTAATATGTTTTGCGGTCTCTGGTTGTTAGTTTTTTGTGGAGTTGCAGAGGTGTTTAAATTCTAATAGGGTACTTAGTTGCTTATTTCTTTGGTATTGTTTCCACTTTTTGTCTTTTAGGAGCATGATCTGTTTAGTTTCCTTAGATAGCCAGGGATAAGTTATAGCTTTGACTCTTTTGGTCTTGAGAGGAGCAAGTTTATTGAGTGGGTACAGAAAAGTTTCATTAAAGTAGTTGATGGCATTGTCAAGGGGCAGAGTTCTTAAAGGTGTCCAGTCAGTTAGTTTTAGGCAGTCTAAAAATACTTGTGGGTTGAAGTTGGACAGGTTTCGGATTTGAATGTAGTGATGTTGTTTATGAAGGGGGGGAGGATTACCAGTCAGCAAAGGCGGGTAGATGGTCACTGAGGGGGTCAGAAAGGATTCTTGAATTTGAGATTAGATTTGGATGAGACACTAAGAGCCAGTCAATGATGGAGCCGGAGGATCCATCTTTGTTTGGCGTGGTGAGGGAGTTTATTAGCTAGGTGAAGTTAAAGAGGTTGATTATTTGGGTAGGGGACTGAGAGTTAATGGTGGCCCAGTTAAAGTTTATGTTGCCTAGGATGATGATGATCATCATCATCGGTCCCCCCTTTTCCCATTTTTATTCTACATGGGGTTGGGATATCGTTAACTGTCACCAACTCTCTCGATTCAGTGCCACACTCCTGCCTTCAACACTCATGCCTGACTGTCGCAGATCTTCATTCACACAATCCATCCACATCTTTGCTGGATGTCCTCGCTTCCTCTTACCTTCTTCCTGTTTGCCCTAAATCTTCCTCACCAGATTATCTTCTGCTTTTCTGCACATGTTCAAACCATAGTAATCTGTTCTCTTTGATCTTTTCTGCAATTGGAGCTACTTTGGCTTCTGCTCTTATGTCCTCATTTCTTCGTCTGTCCCACAGTGTACATCCTATCACCCTTCCCAGGCACTTCATTTCCATCACATCTAGCTTCTTCAACTGTTCTGCCTTTACTGCCCAGGTTTCTGTACCATACAGTAGTACTGGTCGCATCACTGTCTTGCACACCTTACTTAGCCCTTACTTGCTTGTACTTACTTACCTAGCAGAGTTATTTACCAAAATATGAAAAAAATTAATATTTTTCATAACCTGAGCTGTAAACAAACTGTGATATCTGAACATGTGTACAGTGCACAGATACAGTTCTTTTACCATCTTGCAAGTACTAATAATGACTTTAAAAAGTGGGTCTTATTCAACATGTTGACATATACCCTACCACAGTTATTTACCAATATATGAAAAAATATCATACTTTTGAAAACCTCAGTCCTAAACAAACTGATATCTGTACATGTGTACAGCATACAGACAGTTATTTTACCATCTTGTAAGTACTAATATTGTCTTCAAAATGGGGTATTACTTAGCACATTGACATGTTTTCTAGCTAAGTTATTTATCAAAATATGAAAACAAATTATAATTTTCATAAACTAAGTCCTACACAATCTGTGATATCTATACATATGTACAGCATACAGATAGTTCTATTACCATTTTAAAATGGAGGTTTTACTCAGCATGTTGACAAGTTCCCTAGCAGACTTATACAAGATATGAAAATGATCATACACATAATATCTGCACATATGAGTATATCATACAATTACAGTTATTTTACTGTGCTGCAAGTAGTGAAAAAGCTTTTCATAAAACTTAATAGAGTTTTAATGCCATAGTGGTCCTATGTGGTCACGATTGCTTTCCATCGTTTATCACCAGGTGCATGTTGCCAGTATATCCTGCATTGCTGCCATCACGCCATTGTGCAGATCAGTCATGAACAGGTCAATGTCGTCTTCATTTAGGTGAACTCCATCATGTCTGAAAAGGTGAACATGTTCTGCAGTGATGTTCTTATGGCTGAGTGTTGATCCGCCAACCCTGTGCATCAAACCATGGCATGAACCCATTCTGTAACAGCCTGACCTTGTGGTTGCCCATTGGCTATTTGCATTTCACCAGTTCTGGTGAGGAATTTTATCAGACCACACAAAATGACAACGTGGCCAGCATGACTGCATTGGTTCAAAAATCACCTTGATTCAAACCTGCAGCTCTACAAGTGGATGAATGACGACATTGTTTCCTCCAGTTCTCTTCCAGCAACTGCAGCAGTCCACCCCAATGCATACCTCTCCTTGCAATCCAGTGTACCTTCACGCTAGATGTGGGGAAGCTCAAGTTGTAGTATTTGTCACTTCTGGAGGTGTGGCTGACAGCCCAGTGAACATAAGAATGGCCACACATCTACATTCTCACTTGTCATTGTCCTGATCTTGAAACCATGTCAGTGTCACAGAAGCACCTGCACAGGGGAGAAATGCAAGCAGGTTACTGGGGATGTTTAAGAAATTAATTTGATTACTACATATATATATATATATATATATATATATATATATATATTATATATATAATATGCATTACCTTGTTTTCCAGTTCAGATCTTCACTCCTGTCCATAATGACATTATTCTTTTGATAATGTTCCTTATTTGCAATGATGATGCAAAGGTACATACCTAACAACCAGGAAAACACCAACTCACACACAGTATCAGAATGCCAGTAGGCACAAATCACTGTAAACCAGAACATTGCTGCCCTAGCCAAAATACTGCATGAATGGATGCTGACAAGGGGCCACAGAAAGGGCACATGTAAAGAGAAAAAGCAGGTTCAGGACTGCCACTCCACTAATGAACTCAGGACAGGCATGGAGCTTCAGTGGCACTAGAGGACATCTGAAATGTCCCATACCTGTGCTGGCTACCCACTCAGACTGGCACTGTACAAGCAAAATAAAATGGCGCAGTTATGCCCAAATAGTTTATTTTAAAACAGATAAAATGATAAGTAGCAGCAAAATTACAAACCACAAAGCATTCAAATTACTCCATCTTCAGTGTGATACAAAACTGCTAAACACACCCTTATTTAATTAAAATACAAAAGACATAATGAATGAGACAGCCAACCGGATAATAAATTAAATTAAGAATTTAATTTGTTTAAAGAGCTAATGCAAAATAATACATGTTATAATTTGATAAGCATAATATTATTTCTTTACATGCATTTTATTTTTTCAAACATAGCTGTTTGCGTTTTAAAGCAAGTTTAATAGATATTGTAGAGTTTAAACCAGGAAATCTATCAGCTTTCAATTTGACTATCCAATTATATTACTTAAGTTCTAGGTCATTATTTTTATCTCCTCCCCTTATATTTGTAAAACATATGTCCATGACTCTGAATACAAAACTATGTGTATTATCTGACTCCATAACGTGTTTTGCTATTGCATTTGTTAAGATACATCTTCTAGTGTCAGATTTATGTTCTATAATACGTTCATATAGTTTTCTTGTTGATTTACCAACATAGAAGCTAGAACACTGTTTACAAGTAGCTAAGTATACTATATTAGTTGTATAACAAGTGGCTGTACAAGTAAAAGAAAATGATTTATATGTAATCAGATGTATAAATGTATAATTTTTTACAAATAACATTACATATTGAACAATTTAAGCATGGGAAAGTGCCCTTTCTATTTAATTTACAATGATTCCGTGATTTATGGTGGAAATCTTTGTAACATAATTTACTCTTTAAGTTGAATGAATTCTTGTAAGCAAACTTTGGAGTAGATGTAATAAATTTATTTAATTCTGGTAGAGCCATCAAAATTTCCCAATTATTGGAAATAATTTTCTTCACATCAGCTGTGCATCTACTATATGTAGTTGTATAGCGTAAGGTGTTTATTCTACTATCATTCCCAGATTAACATTGTTAGGTGCTGAAAAATATGGTTCAGCTATGGTTTGCCATTGTTCTAAGACTAATCTTTCTTCTTTAGCTAATGAATTAGCATCATAACCTCCCTGTTGAAATTCAAGATTCATATCATGCATTTGTTCCATACATCTAGTATCATCACTATTCAACCTACTGGCTCTATAGAACTGACTTTTAGTAACACTTTTAAGTAAATGACTAGAGGCCATACTTTTTCTACGTAAATATTTATTTTTATGGGTGGGTTTCTTGTAAATTTGAGTAGATATGATACCATCTGTTAAATTCACAAGTATATCTAAAAAATCTATTTCACGCAATGAACTAGTCATTTCAAATTTTAAAAAAGATGTAGTATCATTCAACAATTCCTGGTTACTTCCCCACACAAAAAACATATAATCTACAAAACGCTTATAAAATAAAATATAAGGTCTAAAATCGATAGGGCAGTCATAGACATATTTCTCTTTCCATTCGTTTAAAGTTAAATTGGCATAGGTATTTGCAATCGGTGTTCCTATTGCAATACCTGTAGTCTGATAATATAAAGTGTCATTAAACAGAAAAATATTATTATTCAAAGTAATATCTAATAATTCACATAATGTTTCTCTCTCTCTCTAGCATTAGGTTCAGTATATGTACATAAAATATCTCTAATTGCATTAATTCCAAACTCATTGGGAATAACAGTAAAAAGAGATTTTACATTTAATGTTACTAGACAATAAGATGAAACATTTCTGTTTTGTTGCCAAATAAAAAATTTACCAAGAAAGTCACTTGTATCTTTGATATAACTCTTAACATAAGAGGTAAAGAAGTTATCAAAGTAAATGTGATGCTTCTTGCCAGTCAGTCCCCTAGCTAAGTCAACCACAACTCGGTGCACTAGTCTTACCTCTGTATTCTGCTCTGATTTTCCAGTGTATACCTGGAATTCACGTACGCACCGATTGGTCGAGTCTGCCAACACCCACACCTTAATGCTGTACCTCTCTGACTTACCAGACATAAACTGTCTGAATGTCAAATGTCCACGGAGGCCGACCATGTAGCTTCTCATGACTCACAGAGTGCTGTGGTAGGCTCAGGTGGTGGTCATAACACTGGAAATATTGCTGAAATTTTTCAAAGCTCTCTCGGGTCATGTACTCAGCTATTGGGAAGTTGGGAAGTAACCATAGACATGGTGTGTTTCCTAGCACTGCCTGTATTCTGGGACATGTATAATAAACATGTATATTCTAACACCAAGAAATGTGTGTATGTCACCAGGACAAGCAGGACTCCACCACGTATCATCCTTGCCTGCTGCGGCCTGCCTCTGTGCAGCATAGGAATTCGTTTAATTAGCAATAAGGGTGTATAGCTCCTCTGGGAACATCAAATTCATGAAGTCCCTCTCTATGCAAAACAAAAGCAAAAAAGAAAAATACTACAAATGCATTGTATAAGTATATCGCGTACATTTACCAGCAAGTGGAGCAATTGGTATTACAGGATTATAAACATCAAATATAAATACCAGGCCTGACAATATTATGAACAGATGCAATTCCCTGTTTTGAATGAATGCTTAACCAGTTCCCTTGGGAAACAATTACATGAATTTGAAAATAAGTTGTTAAAATTTCAGAAACTGCAGCTTGAAAATATGTATTTTGTTAAGTCCATTAAAGCAAAACAGGTACCAAAGAGCCTCCAGTCATGGAAATTTCCTAAGGACTTGTAAGCTAATTTAACTCTACATCAAGATTTGCTATGCCTATCTGACCAGCATTGATGAGAACTGATGGCATATTTAAATGTCGTTTGGTTGCATTGTTTTTGTTTCTGAAGAAATCCATACAATAAAGGACAAAAGTGCTAACATTTTACCTATATTTTTGGCATTTTGGGACTGGTTTTATTGTTTTTGTAGTCTTGGTTGCAGTTTATGTGATTGGAATTGTATGTAATTTTGGCATACCATTTTGGTCACTATGTCATCCAGTGGCCTAAACGGATCACAGTCTCTATTTCAGCAAGCTGTTTTGAATGAGTTTAACTGCTCTGTGAATTACTTGACCCAGCTTCTACAGCAGTTAACTCAATGGTGCACACTCCCCATTGGATGTTCTTTGCACAGTGTGAATTGTGATTCGGTGAGCAGTTACAATGCTCGTATCGATAAGGGTACACCCTTAGGCCAATGGCAACATTTATGAACAAGTGGAGCAAGTGGTATTACAGGATTATTATCCTCAAATATAAATACCAGGCCTGACAATATTAACCTCGAAGAATGACTTCATAAACAAATGCAATTAATGTTTTGGGTGAAAGTCCTACCTTTAGGAAACAATTACACGAATTTGAAAATAAATTGTTAAAATGTGTAAGCTACAGCTCAAAAATATGTGTTTTGTTGAATCCATTAAAGCAAAACAGGTACCTAAGGGCCTTCAGTCATGGAAACTTCCTATGGGCTTGCAAACTAATTTAATAAAACTTCAAGATTTGCTATGCCTATTTGACTGGCATGGACATGAACTGATGGCGTTATTAGTCAAACACAATCAGTGTACCATGGATATACTCAGTGGTGGAACTGCGAATTTTGGATAAGTCCATCACACAAGACTTACTTTACATAGATTATAAGTCTTGATATCTTGGTATATTTCAGCAAGTGGATCGTGAGCATGAAATAACATTTGAAAGAAAACAAAAGAAGTCTGAAAGTGAGTGAGTTCAATATAACCAAGGCATGGCATATCCCTCACCTCTCAAAAATGGTAAGGCTATATCTAGGAGTGATGATTCTTGTTTAGTCTTCAGAGTAAAACAGTTTAAACAATCTGGCCTTTTTGGATTTCCTGCCTGTCAGGCATTCAGCCCATTTGAAGAACAAAAAGGGCACATAGCAGATGTTAGGGACAACAATGCCATTACTAGCAGTGTTTCCAGTTGCCCACAATCACTGAGGCCCTTTGAAGAAGAATTTAAAGCAATCAAACAGGAGATGACTATATTTTTGACTATCCCACTTATTCTTCTGATATTATTTCTAATATAACTAGTGATTGTAAAGTTTATGATTATAGTTTCCATTGTATACGGCAGGAACATGCCAAATTATTCAACAGAGGTTTTACATTTGTTCCGGTAATACAAGCAAATATTGCTAATATACTCTGTGAGCTGAAAGTGTTTGTAAGAAAACTGAATATGCAAAAAGTATTTGGAGATAATATGGTATTTCATCATGGCCTTAGATTTCCGGGTATTATTAATCCCCCATTGCACTCAGTGCTTCAAACATTTGAAGAAATGTGTGAAATTGACATCTGTTATGGTCTACTATGTCAATCAGCATATGATGGTACAATTTATATCTAGAACAAAAACAACTTTTGAAAGATATGCAAATATCTGATTCAGTAAGATGTATGAGGCTGGACAAAGGGGGAGGTTTAGTTATCAGGGATAAATCTGAGTATATGAATAGAATGTATACATTATTGTTTGATGACACATATAGAGAGGTATCCATCAAAGAAGTTCATGTTGCCTATCTTAAGATTGATATCCTATTACATGATATGCTAATGCAGGGCCAAGTTAGTGGTGGTGATTACTAATTTGTGCATGTGCAGGATCCAATGATAACTACAATTTTGGGGGTCTCAAAATACAAAAAGATATTCATGACTCCCCATTAAGACCCATAGTAGATTCTTCTGCTTCAGAAACATGTTCTATAACAAAATTCTTCAATTTTCATATAAAAAAGAGGTGGAAAAAGTTGAAAATCTTTTTGAAGATTCATGGGATTTCTTGAGCAAATGCAATGGTGTTGATGATGTGGACAAAACTGTATTCTTTATTTAATATTTGTTTACTAGGAAAATATGACTTGGAATGAGACAATTTTCAGCTGAGGCCCAGGGAGAAACACTCCAGAAACATGCATTTGCAACGGGGGAGGAAACCAGAGTGCCCAGAGGAAACCCACATGAATGCAGGGAGGACATGCAGACTCCACACAGAAGGCACCCCAGCTGAGAATCAAATTGGAGAACCTCTTGCTTTGAGGCAACAATGCGAATTGCTGCACCACTGCTCAATCCTAACTATAGATGTGAAAGATCTTTTTACAGTTATCCTCCATGAAATTGGATTAGGTTCATAGGTTCATAAGTAGGTACTAGGCTATCGGCCCTGGGGCCTATATAAGCCTAGTCAAAAAGGTTCCCTGGCCCACCCAAGAAAATTATTTTCCTGTGCCCCTGTCAAGCAGTGCCACGGAAGTGATCCCCGGGGTGAATTTTCTATTTCCCATCCTGTTGTCATAATTTTTCTTAAAGAGGGCCAATGAGGAGCTTTTCTTGACATGAATGGGAAGTTTGTTCCAGAGTATGGGAAGTCTCTGGGACAGGAATCTACCCTTCCAGCATCTTCTGTTTATTGTGGTGACAAGGTTTAGGTCCCTGGAGCATGTGGTTCAGAGAGACTGGGATTTCTATAAGTGTAGCATGTCCAACAGCTCTGGATTTGACATAGCTTTGTATGCTAGGCAGAGATCGCCTCTGAGTAGGCGATATGCGATGGAGTAGAGCTGGAGTTTTTTTAGACGGTCTGCGTATGACATCTGCTTGAGACAGGTAATCCTCTTAGTGAGGTATTTCTGTGGCCTTTCCAATTGCTGTAGGCATCTTGTGAGATACATGCCAAATGAGGCATTGTACTTTATAATGGGTCTGATGAGGGATGAGTACAGAGGAACAATGACCTCCTTTTTTCTAGAGGAGAACCCTTTTGTGATGAGGTGTGCCATGTAGAAGGATTTCCTGACTACTGTGGCAATGTGGTTATCAAAGGAGAGGCTAGTGTCTACCTGTGTCCCAAGGTCTCTTATCACACTTAAAGTGTTTAGTGAGCTACCACCTATGTGGTAGTTCATGGGTACCGAGTTTTTCCCAAAGGGGATAACAATGCACTTCTTGGCATTGAGCTTGAGGCCATGACTTTGACACCAAGCATCTGCCTCTGTGAGGCCCTTTAGTAGAATGTCGACATCATTACGTGATTCTATTATAGCTCCCAGTTTGTAGTCATCTGCAAACTTTGTTAGCCAAAGACCTTCTGTGTTGGCCTACACTTCAGAGAAGTAGATGCCAAACAGGAGAGGACCCAGGACCGATCCCTGTGGTACTCCACTCATCACTGGTCTGAAGTCGTACTTGGAGTCGGCTACTTTTACTGTGTAGGTTCTGTCAGTGAGCCGGTTGGCCACCCATCTTGTGACATAGGGATTTATGCCCAGTTTAGTGAGTTTATCTATAATTCCAGAGTGGGGGATGGTATTGAAAGCCTTGGTGAGGTCAAGATAGGCTGTGTGCACTACCTTGCCCTCATCTATGGCTCTAGTGACTGCTTCAAAGAAGTCAATCAGGTTTGGTAGACATGATCAACCTTTTACAAACCCAAACTGAGTGGGGTCCATGGTTTGGTGGTTACCTATGTCTTTGTTTATAAGCTCCAAGATGATATGTTCTATGGCCTTGCAGACCATGCTTGTCAGGCTAATGGGGTGGTAGTTTCCAGGGTCCATGGTGGCACCCCCTTTGAGGAGTGGGATAACTGTCACTGTGTACCATTCAATAGGTGCATAGCCTGAGGTGAGGCTATGATTGAAGATGGTACTTAGATGAGGTGCCAGTTCATTCTGTAGTCCATGCAGTATGCAGCCTGGGATGTTGTCTGGTCCCATGGATGATGTGTTCTTGGCTTCGAAGAGTGCAGTCTTTACTTGTTCATCCATGATTACAGGGTCTTTGTATTCTTCTGGTATTAAGATGAGCCCTTTGGAGGGTAAGGGAGGGTAAAGTTAACACTGAACCTATCTGCCAGGATGTTGGCAATATTGGTTGGTTCTGTATATTTAGTGCCATTGTGCTGTAGCTCAGAGCAGATCTGAGTGTTGCCATTGAGATTCTTGACATAGCTGTAGAATGCTTTGTGGTTGTCTTTGGAATCAGTGGCGATTTTATTTTCATAACTGGCTTTGGAGTATTTTATGAGGGATCTCAGCTTCTTGCTGAGGCTGACCAGGGAGTTCCTCCAGTCTTGGGATTTTACTCTTTTTTGCAACAGTTTCTTCCTTCTCTTGCAGAGTTTGTTTATGGCAGGGGACCACCAGATTGACTTCCTTTTTTTGGAGGATAGCATCTTGGTTCTGTTGGGGATGGCACAATCCATTCACTTGTGTATGTGCTTATACAGTGCATTTGTGTAAGATTCAGCAGTTGTAACTCTATTTTCCATCTGCATGGGTGTCATGAAACTTGCCACTTCTGTCTTAAGAAGCACAAAGTTGGCTTTGGAGTAGTTTTGACAGTGGTTTCCTTAATGGGGGGGGGGGGATATGGATGTCCAGGGTGATTAGCTTGTGGTCGGATCTGACCAGCGAGGAGATGACCTCTGGCATGGAACACCAGTTACCCATATTGGTAATGACCAGGTCCAGGATATTGCTGCCCCTGATGGGGGTGTGGACAAGCTGATCCAAGGTGTTGGAATTTATGAATTCCAGAAAACATTGAGCGAATGAGTTGGTACACGAGTAGTTTTCCCAGCTGATGGTGGGATAGTTAAAATCACCCATAATTAAGGTATTGGGTTGTACCTTAATATTTTTCAGTACCTTAAGAAATGAAGAGTGGGAATCCTGGGACATGGTGGGGGATCTGTAACAAGCTACAACCTGGATTGCAGTCTTGCACAGTTTTAGTTGCACTTGGATAATTTTGGATGCATTATGTTGAGCAACTAGCCTGGAGGTGTGGATATCCTTAATGAATATGGAAACGCCTCAGCCTTTAGTGTTTTAGTCCAGGTTAGGTGGCTGAAAGGTGTGGTATGAATTATAGCTTGGTAATGCAGGGGTGCTCTCTGGAGCCTTGAACCAGGTCTCTGTCACTGCACAGATATCAATGTTCTCCATTTTAAGGAGTGCCTCGAGTGAGTGCATTTTGAGGTTTAGACTTCTAGCATTGAGTAGCATTATCCTCAAAGTTTGCTTGCTTGTACCTGTTACTTTGGTGAATTTAGCATTTGAACCTTGCCTAAAAAAGGCATTATAAGGGTGGCAGCAGCCTTAGCCAGTATCCGGAACCAAAGGGGCAATAGGTGCAGGCCGTCTCTGGTAAAGCATAGTGGTCTGTCGATCATGTCATCCCAGGCAGACAGATACTGGACCCCCTTAGAATGACATCAGAAGCTTAGCCAATTGTTGAAGTCAATCATTTTGTCCTTGTACTGTAGTTTCATTCTGGGTGATGGCAGGATGTTACTCAGGGCTAGGGTCATACCTGCCTGGGCTACAAGATCAGAGAACTCCTCCATGTTTCTTTTCATGTAGTCCAGGGAGGTACATCTCAGGTCATGCACATCAACATGGACAATGACAGAGTTGTATTTGTACTTATTGTGGAGTGACCTGAGTGCATGCATTATGTGGCAGATCCTGGCACCTGACAGGCAGCTGACAGTAACTTTCTCCTGTTTAGCCTGGTGAGTGGAACATCAATGTGCCTGAATATAGAGTCACCTATGACTAGTGTGTTGGGTACGTTGTTTTGCCCTATGGGCTGAGGTTGAGTGGCACACTGATTTTGTGGGCTATGTGTCATTTGGGTAGTGTTGGGGGGTGGTGGTTGACTGCCTTTCAGCTTGGGAGGTCTCTGTTGCTTGGGCAGATTTTTATTAAGAGCCTCCATGAATGGGGGTGTGTGTGTGTGCTTTGTGTTTCTATGTGTGGGTTTTGGTAGTGTGGGTTTTGAAGGACTATGTGTTGAGTGTGATATGATGCAAGTGTTAACCTTCTCCTCTTGACTGTCTACTCCAGTTTTGGCTAGAGAGAGCTTGGCTTCCAGTTTGGTTATATAAGTGTATCTCTCACAGGTTGTAGTGTTGGGTGGTAGGAGGAGAGAGTTGTCAGAGTACATGAGACAATTGCTACACTGCCCCAAGATGCCCAGATTCATCAGGTGGACAGGACAAAACACTGGGAGCTGACCTATGGACATGCCTGGATAGGTGCTTATTAATTTAAGTACTAAGAACTGTTTTCCTCTTGACAAGTGAGGAAAGTCAAGTGCTATAGTAATTTGCAGTTTATTTAGTGCTTACAATGCATTCTGTGCAAGTGCTGAGCACAAGGAAACAGTTCTGAGCGCTGAAACAAAAAATGGCTAGTTTTAGCTAAAACTAGCTAGTTTTAGCACCAATCCCAAGAAGAGAAGCAGACCACGGCCTGTTTCGTGATCCACAGCCTTGTCCCAGATGATGCAAGGGTCTGCAGGCTTGTAGCCTTTTTCTGGTAGATGCCTCGAATAGCAACCAGACCAATCAGGTATGTTAAGCATAGACACGCACTCTTCAACCAGAAAGAGTCAGGAATCAATATACTCTGCTCCTACTCTCACCAGGATTAGAATATAAGCACAGATTCTAAGCTGTCACCTATAAAGCAGTCATTAAGCTTTCTGGTGATCAGCAGTCTCCAGGAAATAATGTAACTGCACTCTTTCTCTCACCAAGAGAAAACAGAAGCACTAATCCCAAGATGACTACTGAGAGGCAGAATGTGGGCTCTACAATAACTGGTGGTCTTGCAATAGATGCTTAAAGGTAAGATGAAAAAAATGGTTTATCCTAAACACTGCAGTATGTTAGATGTGAAAGTAGGTAACTTACGTTTTACCTGTCTAAAAGTTAAGTTTTAGTGGAGAGTCACTATTTTTAAAGCAGTAAAATAGACCGAAAAGGGGGTGGTCACTTTTGTATTCTGGTATTATAGAATACAGCAGGATGGTCAATACATTTAAATAGTTGAAGGCGAGTGATTTCACAAAATGATAATTTTGTGCTTACTCACACCAGCTATTAAAAGCAGAGAGGAAATGAGATATATGGTCAAATTAGCATAAGAGGCAGGCAACTAGAAATACAGTGGTGTTTAAGAACGCAACAATATAATCAGGTGGGAGGGTGGGAAAAATTTCTGTCTGACTCACAAGAGACAGGCTGTAGTCTCTTTTCAAGTTTTAGTACGCAGTTAAAAGCAGAATACAAGTAAAACACAGTGTAAAGAAAACAAATCACAGTATACAAAATAGAAAAAGGCAATAAAGTAATACAAAACACAACAAATAAAAAGCAGACTAACCTTTCCCTCACAGCAAACTGTAGCAGAATCTGGGTGAGGCTTTCCAGATGTGGTTTTTAGAATTTTTAATTTAATGATTAACTCTATAATGGAAGAAGTTGACATTAAAAGAAGAATTGGAGTTTATATCCCATTATTACCTCATAGACACAAGGATTGAATTGATATAAATTCATCCAACAGTGATGTGGATGATGGCATCAATTATGTTTTGGACGGTGGTGTAATTAATTTGGAGGCTTTTAGTGATAGGGCCCTAGTTACTATGCCTGAGTTTAACTAATACAACACCTTCCCAGGGATTCAATAAACTACGTGCAAGAATAGTGCTATTCCTGCATGGAGTGGTTCATGCCATATACACAGCAGTGCGCCTTGCATATTCATGAAGGAACACTGCTGTTTAACCTACATGGACATGAACCATGAACGAGTGCAGGGTGCATGTTTAAGTAGTGCATGGACATTGAACATGCCCCTTGCACTCAGAAGGTGCCATACATCACTTTCTAATACGATCATGCATAATATTAGAGAATTATTCTAATATTATGCCAATATTTCAGTGTCCGTGGACACTGAAATGAAATAAATGACCATTTCAGTGTCCGCGGACATTGAAATAAATAGGGCAGCAGGAAAGCAATGCAGGGGGTGTATGACAGGTTCTGTGACACACCCGCTGCATTGTAAAAGTGCCATATGACACCTCTGCAACCTGCTAATGCAAGAAATGTGTACAAATGCGCAAATAATGAGGGATAAATCCCTGAAAAGGGACACATCATACATATTGCCCTCACATACTTAGAAAGTTGATAGAAAACAGGATATGTATTAGTAGGAATCTCTGAAGGATAGAAGCCTGAAAGCTAAATGTATGTCATTACTTCATGACTGCAGTCCTCAATGACTTGTCAGAGCCCACAATACTCACTATATAACATAATAAGATAATAATACTATTATATATTTTTTGTAGGCTAAGGAATGTTTAAGTGTAACTAAGTGGGTGTGCGTGTTATGGCCCTCTGCTTATCATAGCTTAAACATCCCATAGGAGATAAATACAAATATACATATGAGCCCTCCAAACTGCGATAGTATAGTGGCTAGAGTCCTGGCTTTTATATGTAGGTGTTCATGGTTTGAGTACCAAGAGAGGCAATTTATTTTCATATGGGAAAGTAGTGTTCAAATTATTTTTTTAAATTAAATTATGTAGCAACTGTTTTTTGTCAACCAGAGTAGTGTAGCTGGTGTACAATGTAAGTGTGAATGCATATAACATGTGAAACCACCCATGAACACACAAGTGTCCCATACAGAATAGTAACACCCCTTGCCAATGTAAGGAAAGCACATAGAGGGATGTCATGTAAAGTACATCATATACACTTAATAAATGAAGTCAGTCCTCTGATATATTTGAAAAAATTAAAAGTGAGCAATGGTTAGCAAAGACCCTTAAAACAACTGGTTCTGTTTATTCTGGTATGTTGTTGTCGACATATATAGAATGTATACAGGTTCTTCACAGCAAATATGGCTGCGACAGCATACATTAACTGAGGTTCATCTGTGAGCAAGCTGTTAGAAGAAACCGTAGATGGTGTAGCTGTAAAACGAGATATACATTAAATGTGAAATATATTCTACAGTAAGCCTGAATAGTAATATGGAAATTATCAATGTATCTACCATGCAGCATTGCCTTGTGTTAACATTTGCTTTCCAGGTTGTAGTAATCCAAAGGAGTAATGCACAGTACAATAACTATCTTTCATGCATGCATCACAGAATTACAAGTTCAGACTGTCTAACCAAAAGACTGTTAGATAGAAACCACTGAACAAAAAAAACAGCAGCTCTCAGTAGCTCAGTGTGATGAGAAGTAGCTTAGTTGTTAATTTTGCACACCCAGACATGGTTCGAATCCAGGGAGTGGTACTAAGATGTGTGATATCTACACACAAAGGAATCAGGAATAAGTGTAAAAACAGGTAGTGTTAACAGATATTTTCCCCACAGGTTTTACAGGTAAGTAAATGTTGACAGTAGCTGTATGAAGGGTTTACTAATAAACTGTGTAGAACTGTTCAATTGTCCCACCACTTGCCTGCAAATGACAGCAGGGTAGGTACATACAATATGCACTCTTCCCAAAGTATACCTCTCAACTGTACAAATATTCACTGAATGCCCAGATATTTGTCCCAGATTTTTGATTTATTCTACATAAAGTAGTGGTGTCATGGCAAATCAGTAGCAAACCATTATAGACCGAAGTTAAAAAATAATGATAGACATACAAGTGTCAGATGTCATATCCATCAGAAAAGCCATGCAAATGCAAAACCTGTAATTTTATCAATGTTCCAAATTTGTAAGAGCAATATCTAAAATTTGTCCACATATATGGGCCTTTGTCCCACTCTTATGTATGGCTTTGTCTGGATGTCATGCTCTAAGAGGTTGAGAGGTATGTTCCTGATACATGTCTCTCAAGTGTCACACTGTCATGGCTAGTGGCACTGCTGCAAATAATATTGTACACAGATAGGAAACCAGTTGACTTATGCCAGTAGCATACTCACATAACAGCAGTTCAGGGTACCCCTCCTGTGCCAGATATGTTAACCTGACATGTACAAGTCCCCTCTAGTCATGTACCTAGAGTTGTCAAAGTTTGCCTCATACCATTCCAGGCTGACAGTTTAATAGGTATGTTTGTATTACAGAAGCTATGGCCAAAGGTAGATGTAAAGTGAGGGCAGACCCATAGAGTATTGAGCAGTACTGTTGTGGAAAATAGAAGCATAAACAGTTGTTAATGGATTTTCTGCTCCTTCCCCCCACCCGTCATCTGCATCAATAATTATTACTCATATAATACAGGTATGTTGTGCTCCAACCCTAAGGTTGGTACTTGTGTTATATTATTGATGATATGCTTGATTGCTTGCATGTTAACATATCTTGTTGAAATACCATTGTTGGTGGCCTATTGCTGTCAATGTTACTGGCATGCTGTTAAGATGCATACTGCTGTTCCATTTATGCATGTGTTCTGTTTGCTATGCAACTGTTTCAAATCTGTTTTATGGGTTTAATTGGAACACCCATGCATGCTGTTATAACTAATCTTGAAATGTGTTGTTCATGACTAACCAACATATTTTGTAAAACCTGAACATCATAGCATGTTTGGGAAGGCAGATCCCAGCAGATCTGTCTGTCCACCTCATATGGCCATGGCACCAGGCCCAAGCACGTCTGGGTCCCAACCGAGATCTCCCTCGTCTGCTGGTCTCTACCACCTTTGGGTGGAACTGCCGCAGGGGACGACGCCTCCCCTGGGAGTGGGCATGGACAGGAGGCCGTCACCTGCAATCATGTCTGGAGTTTGGTGTGCAGCACCCTTTGATCCAGTTTTGGAGAGCAGCTGCGCCAGATTGAGGGCAGCCTGGCACACCTCGAGGGGCAAGCTGCCCCTCCTGTTCAGCACCCAGCACATCCATCTTTGGGACCATGAGGGTACAGTGGTGATTGCCCATGGGTGGGGATCTCAGTCCCACTGTAACCATATGGGGGGCCCATGGGCTTCGGATTCCCAACCACCCTCCCTGTCAAATGTGTTTACCCCCTCATGTGTCATATATCGCCCCTGTCTGCAGTCTTTTCTGTCTTCTCTGTCTCCCTACCCAACCTACCTCCCCAGATGTACCTACAATCCTTCCCCAACATCCCACTCTCACCTTAAAAAAAAGAAAAGGGCATCTGTCCCCCAAAAAATATTGCTCCATACATAGCTGTCCATTTCACACACATATCCACTAGACACATAATTTGATCCAATTGGCTTGACAACACATTTCTGTTGTCCTCACCACTCTCTCTAGGGTTTGAGTGTCCAACTTTACCTCCAAATTCTATGCAAATGCACAGCTGTTGCTATATAAGAAATGGACAGCTATGGACCTTCCCTACACCCGTCCTGCACATCCCTAGCTATCTTTCATATTGTTTTTCCCTCTGCATGCTCCTTTTTCACCACTTTCCTATCACCCCTTTTACTTTTCTTTTAAAGAAATTAGCGGGTGTGTAAGCGGGAGTAAGGGACAGTAAGCGAGTTTCCCCGATGCTAAGTGAAGCCAATACAGATTGAGCATCTCTACGGTTAGCCATGTGTTGGCATTGCTTAGCTTCATGCGAACCCGCTTACAACTGCTTAAAACTGTTTTAATCACTCTGTTTTCATCAGTCACTGTTCTGCTTAGCAACAAAATAATCAGTCCTGCCAAGTCTTGAACCCAGGGCACTTTACACCATAGTCAGAGGAATGTACTACTACACCATTTGACCTATAGAGATTGCTGATGCTTTTTCACCTATATCATGCAGTAGAGTCACCAGTAGGGAAAATATTCTTGTTGAATCAGTCAGGTTTTGTATATATACATATACACGTATGCATCTGCAGACATGTATACGTGTATATATACATATACACGTATACATGTCTGCAGATGCATATATATGGAAAAATATATACATGATATAAATAGAGATATACATATAAAATGTATACATAAAAATATATACATATACATACACACACACACACACACACACACACACACACACACACACACACACACATATATATATATATATATATATATTGATATATTGATATATAAATAAATATAAATAAAAAAAGAAAAGAAATACACACACACACACACACACACACATTTATATATATATATATATATATATATATATATATATATATATATATATATATATATATATATTTATGCTCCTAACATGTAGTGGAGTCATACCTCAGAACCCTACCTTTCAACCTCTTAGTGGAAGAAATCTGGCCAAAGGCTGTCAAAATGGGGGGACAATGGGCCAAAACTAGGGACATATTTTAAATATTGCTCGTATAAATGTAGTATGTTGCCAGAGTGACAGGGCTTGTTTCAGCATATATGTTCTGAAGGATGTGAGTTCTGCAACTGAAATGTATGTCATTTACTGACAGAAATCCTAAGATCCTCACAGTGATCGACCAGGGAAATAAAAATAATGAATCTGTGGAACAGACCAGAAATATGAGCAATAAACCTGGACATTCCGCAACAATCCGTCTAGTCGAGAGGTAGGCTCAGAACCCCTTAGTGTAATGAATCTGGACCAAGCCTGACAAAGTGAGGGGAGAAAGCCATGAAAATAGAGACATATCTGAAATACTGGAGTAGATAAGCTGACACAGTTGCTGCAGTAACACCGTCCCATCTGTCCTAACGTATATTTACTGTAATAGCACATGTCCAACACTCAATTACTTTTCACTAGTTAGTGACTTAAATCCTCACATCATCCCACTGATGTGTCAGAAATATACAACACTTATGGGGTCCAGGCAACAGTACATCCTACAAATATCTAGACAATACATCACATTAGGGAAACTACACCTAGCTGCTAAGCATGTCACCAAGCACCATCCAAACTACAGTCAGACTGACACAACACCAACTCAAATTTGCTACAGGGAATTACACATCTATTTACAAATATATCAGGCACTACAGGAATGTAGCAGCACTGAAAAACAGACACCAATGTGAAAGGGCATACCCACAACCAATTTCACCACAGTACAGTATAAGGACTGTGTAAACAAAAACATCTCATCATGTTTGTCACTCACACACTACCCTTACATATACTGGCCCAATTCCCAGTGTGGTATGACACCTGACCATGGTACGGGACATGTCTTAGTCTGCACCTACAAACATATAGAGCCAATAGACCACCAGAAACTGGAGAAGCATGCACAGGTAGATAGGAAAGTAGCCATGACACATACATCTACCCCCTTACACACACCAAATAACATTGACACACTACATTGCTATACAATCCTGACAGTCTGTCAACAATTGCCAGACATACACAGACCTCTCAACTGTTTGGAGTCCCATGGAATGTCCAGGTTTTCTCCTCATATATAAGGCCTCTTACACATCACATATCTGGCATTCTGATACATTACTGGGATGG
Source organism: Protopterus annectens (assembly GCF_019279795.1). NCBI lineage: Eukaryota > Metazoa > Chordata > Ceratodontiformes > Protopteridae > Protopterus > Protopterus annectens. Next base: position 1,117,770,145 of record NC_056737.1, on the reverse strand, counting down.
TATCAGGAATGAAGGCAATAAATAATGATATACCCTACCTATCAACCTCTTACTGCATGACATCTGGACAAAGCCTGACATACTTGGGGGACAGAGGCCCAGAAACAGGGGCACATGTGAAATATTGCTGTTATAAACTGAGACAGTTGCTGGTGTAACAGGGTTTGTTCTAACATATCTTTCTGAGTGATATGAAGTCAGAAACACAAATGGATGATACCGTTCACTGACTGTAATCCCCAGAGTATGCTACTGATTTTCCAAAGACAAAAAATGTCTGAGAAACACACCAAACATGAGAGTCCAAACTCTGGCCACTCTGCGGATAGCCCTACATTTGAGTTATGTCAACCACATAACACTGTCAGACTTAACATCATGCAGAAAACCCATGTCCACACAAACCCTGTTAAACTAGCATTAATTCAGCTGTATAACAGCAATACTTGCATTCTGTTCCTATGTCTGGAACATTCTGCCCCAGTTTGTTGGGCTGTCTCCACAGTTTTCATTGTAACAGGTATTTCCAACTACCCTCTGTGATGCTGTTGTTCACACACCTCCATGAAGTTCTCCTCACAGGTAAGGAAAAGGGCAACACCCACATAAAGTACTCAATTCTAGGAGTGTGTTGCCATGCAATTGGCTTTAGGAATAACAACACAGCTGTTCTGCATGCAATTAGCAAGTGAGAGATACCAATTGGTGCACAGGCCATCAGCTACTCATGAGCATTACCTACAAAAGGCAAGCTGCTGCCTATACAAAACAGATGCATAACCTACATCTTGGAGAGAGAGAGAGAGAGAGAGATAGGCAGACAAACAAACCAACCAACCAACACCAATTAGAATCAACCCAACCATACTTGAAAAAAAGGTATGTCCAACAAGTAAGCATGTAATGGAATGCAGTACGCATTATGCAATAATGGGAAATAGGAAATTCAACAAATATGTCTCACGTCACCCTTATTCTTATAATCGGTACCCAAATATGTTTTCTCTACTCCTTATGCACCTTCTCACGTTCTAAGATTTCATTAAACAATCTATTTACAAACACCACTGCCATTTCCCTAAACACCTCCATGTTTCCACAGGTATGTAATCAGGACCAACAGCCTTTCCATTAGTAATCCTCTTCATAGCTACCCTTACTTGCTCCTTGCAAATCTGTTGCACTTTCTAATTCACCATACCCACATCATCCAACCGTCTCTGTCTCATTCTCTTCATTCATTAACCCCTCAAAGTACTCTTTCCACCTGCTCAACACACTCTCATTACTTATATCCAAAAAGACGTAGTCAGACTACCACGAAGAAAACAAAAAGTAGTTTATTAAAAAAAGACAAACAGATGAGCGCTTTCGCATACTCCCCTGGTACGCTTCATCAGATCTAGATTAATCAGAGCAACTACTTGCATTTAAATAGTACAATGCAATTACATTTCATCAATCAATTAATTAATCAATTATATTAAAATAAATCTAAAAGCTGAAAAACGAAAAAAGCAAGTATAAGAATCAATTTGTATATCAAGACATCAATGAAATCAGTACATCTAATAAAAATGTTATGTAAGGCACTAATAAAAAGTATGTATGTATATATTGAATATGTGACATTAGGTTAGCAAATCAACTATATATAGCTCAATATAAATTGGGAAATTCAGATAGCTAACATAAACTATATCAGATGTTAAAGTATCACAAAAAATAAAATAAAATAAGATAAAATATATCTAAATATTATATTATAAACATTAAATTTAAAATTACATCAATAAATAGATAAAACAATGAATTAACAGCTAATGATCTTATTTTAAACTATGTAATTCTAACATGGGTTTTATGGTAATAAACTGATTCAAGCCTGGTTCCTGATGTGCTCTTAGTTTAAATATCCACTCCAGTTCCACTTTTTCTAGGTAGTTTATCATATTACCTCCTCTCTTATTAATGGGGATTGTCTGGACAACTCTAAATCTGAAACTATGTCCTGTAAATGCTGAACAGTGCTTCGCTAGAGCATTTTGCTGATTAGATTTTTTAATATTGTACACGTGATTGTATATTCTGTCCTTTAGTCTCCTGGTGGTCATACCTATATAGAATGCCTGACATGTATCACAACTGGCAAGATATATCAGATTTGTACTATCGCAGGAGGCATAAAATCTAGGTTCAAATCTATAGTCTAATGTGGGATGTATGAATATCTGTTCTTTTGTAATCAAAGGACACATATTACATCTACCACATGGTAGAGTTCCTGTTGTTTTAGGACATTTAAAGTGCTTAGAATCTTTTCCTTTTTCTTTGCGCTCAATGCATAGAATTCTCTTTAAGCTTTTGCTATTTCTATAGGTGAACCTGGGTCTTTTATCCAATATTTTATTTAAATCAGGATCAGCCATGAGAATATACCAATTCTTTGTTATAATTCTAGTGATTTATTGTCACTCGTATATCTGGTGATGAAAGTTACTTTATATTGGTTCTTATACTTATAGTTACCTCTGTTACTGGTCCATTTCTGTGTATGTTCTGTATCAGATCTGTCAAGTATTGATGTCTTAATTTCTTTAACAATATTACTATTATATCCTCTATCTATAAATAAGCCCTCCATAATATCAGCTTGTTGTTTTAATTCTCTAGGTTCTTTACATAATTTAAGTAACCTTGTGAATTGACTTTTTACAATATTAGGAAATATATGCCTAGGATGCATGTTGTTATAGTGTAATAACTTATTTTTCCAACATGTTTTTCTATATAAGGAAGTTGATAAATTACCTTGCTCATCCTTCTTAATAGTAATATCTAAAAAATTCACACTGAAGCTGGAAAATTCAATGGTGAATCTTAAAAATTCAGTAGTGGATTCCAAGTATCGAATAAATTCTTTTAGTTCATTTGACGTACCATTCCAAAAAAGGAGTACATCGTCCACAGATCTCCTGTATAGTAATGTTTGAGAATAATATTTGCTATTAAAGAGGTAGTTTTTTCCCAATAGTGGACGGCCAAATTTGCATATGTATTTGCACATGGGGTGCCCATAGCGACACCCCATTTCTGCACATATAATTTATCGTTGAACGTGAAAACATTATTTGAAAGAACCATATCTAACAATGCGCTGATTAAAATTTGTTCATCATTAGTAAAATCCCCTTGGTGACTCAGTAGCTCTCTGATGGCTTGAATACCATATTCATTCGGGATAGATGTAAATACATTTTTAACATCTAAGGTCACTAGTAGACAAGTATCAGGCAAGCTATCCCTGAATAAGCAATCTAAACTATCAATTAATTGATATGTATCTCGTAGTATAGAAGGTATATTTCTGACTAAAGGACTCAATTTTTTCTCTCTATAAACAGAGATAGTTTCGGTTACCCATCCATCTCCTACTACTATGGGTCTCATAGGTATAGGAGAGATATTTTTGTGGAAATTTGGAAACCCTTTGATATAGGGTGTACATGGTTGCTCAATGAGAAAATATAAATATAAATCATAGCTTATCTGTCTGCACATTAAAAAAAATCATATAAATCACTATGTATAGCCTTAATAATATTAGCCAATTCTTTTTGACTAATTTCATTGTATGTATCTACATCCTGTAGCATATTTGACATTGCTTTATGATAATCATTTGTGTTCATTAGTACAATTGCACCACCCTTGTCAGCTGGTTTTATAATTACCTCTTCATTTCTAACTAAGTTGTGCAATGCAATCCATTCTTTTTTACTGATGTTATGATATTCACATAAACGTTCATTACGAGAAAAATATGCATAAAAGTCATTCTCACATAATCTCATGAAACAATCAAGATTAGCTGTAGGTATGGGTGTAAAAGTACTTTTCCGTTTTGGGCGATAATCTATATCTGTTTTGAGATTGTCAGGTTTGTCAGAAAATAATAATTTTAAGGATACAGAATGCCCAAATAATCTCAAATCCACAAGTAATTCGCTCAAACTGCTGGTCTGAGATGGAATGTATGACAAGCCTTTGTTTAGCATAGATAAAACAATTGGAGGAAAGTCAAACCTGGAAAAGTTGAATATAATGTCATTCAGTTCTTTATCCTTATGCCTCTGTTCGTAGTTTTCGTTTGAGAATTTTCTCTTTCTGCGGCCCCGACTGCTCGGCCTGCTCCTGGATGCTATCTGCGTTTGTACTGGAAAAGGTAAAAAATGTTCCATACTGCCAGTGTATATCTTCGGTTTCGCTCCTAGGGAAATGGCTTTCTGTCTGGCCGCTAGAGCTTGTTGATTCGGTGGTGGAGTATCTTTGCATGTACTTCCGCTGGATTCACTATTTCCTGTTGGTGACATAGTTGTTAAATTTATAGCCTTGGTTTCAGGAGTTGAAGTTATGTTTAAAGGGGTAATCACATTCTTTATCGATGGTTCTATAACATTGTCATCTGCAGAAATCAAATGATGTGATTGATCTTGTATAGGGTTATATTTATCATTCCTCGGCCATACAAAAACTTGTCCTGTGGAAAAATCTTTAAAGTCTCTTAATAATTTGCGATGTTTAATTTGTTGTAATTTGTCACTATAAGTAGCGACTTGAGAATATAGAGTCTCTAATCTCTTTTCATATATCACCCCTTTGAATCTATCGCAAATATCTTTATTTAGAGTTTCTACTTTTGTATTCAGTTCACTCTCAATAGGTAAAAAATAGTCGATAATTAACTTTATATATTTATTGCTCAATTCAATATTTAATTGCTGCCATCTTTTAAGCAATTCTGGATGGCTATTGCCATAGGAAGGCATGCATAAAACTCTCATGCCCCAAGGGATAACATTGAAATGTAAGCATGCTTCCATATGGCGTCTTTGCCACGAGAATCTTTGTAATTTATATAAGCTATTTTCAATTGGTGCAATTGTACTAATGAACACAAATGATTATCATAAAGCGATGTCAAATATGCTACAGGATGTAGATACATACAATGAAATTAGTCAAAAAAGAATTGGCTAATATTATTAAGGTTATACATAGTGATTTATATGATTTTTTAATGTGCAGATAGATAAGCTATAATTTATATTTATATTTTCTCATTGAGCAACCACGTACACCCTATATCAAAGGATTACCAAAAGTCCACAAAAATATCTCTCCTATACCTATGAGACCCATAGTAGTAGGAGATGGATGGGTAACCAAAACTATCTCTGTTTATAGAGAGAAAAAATTGAGTCCTTTAGTCAGAAATATACTTTCTATACTACGAGATACATATCAATTAATTGATAGTTTAGATTGCTTATTCAAGGATAGCTTGCCTGATACTTGTCTACTAGTGACCTTAGATGTTAAAAATTTATTTACATCTATCCCGAATGAATATGGTATTCAAGCCATCAGAGAGCTACTGAGTCACCAAGGGGATTTTACTAATGATGAACAAATTTTAATCAGTGCATTGTTAGATATGGTTCTTTCAAATAATGTTTTCACGTTCAACAATAAATTATATGTGCAGAAATGGGGTGTCGCTATGGCACCCCATGTGCAAATACATATGCAAATTTGGTCGTCCACTATTGGGAAAAAAACTACCTCTTTGATAGCAAATATTATTCTCAAACATTACTATACAGGAGATTTGTGGACGATGTACTCCTTTTTTGGAATGGTACGTCAAATGAACTAAAAGAATTTATTCGATACTTGGAATCCTCTACTGAATTTTTAAGATTCACCATTGAATTTTCCAGCTTCAGTGTGAATTTTTTAGATATTACTATTAAGAAGGATGAGCAAGGTAATTTATCAACTTCCTTATATAGAAAAACATGTTGGAAAAATACGTTATTACACTATAACAACATGCATCCTAGGCATATATTTCCTAATATTGTAAAAAGTCAATTCACAAGGTTACTTAAATTTTGTAAAGAACCTAGAGAATTAAAACAACAAGCTGATATTCTGGAGGGCTTATTTATAGATAGAGGATATAATAGTAATATTGTTAAAGAAATTAAGACATCAATACTTGACAGATCTGATACAGAACATACACAGAAATGGACCAGTAACAGAGGTAACTATAAGTATAAGAACCAATATAAAGTAACTTTCATCACCAGATATACGAGTGACAATAAGGAAATCACTAGAATTATAACAAAGAATTGGTATATTCTCATGGCTGATCCTGATTTAAATAAAATATTGGATAAAAGACCCAGGTTCACCTATAGAAATAGCAAAAGCTTAAAGAGAATTCTATGCATTGAGCGCAAAGAAAAAGGAAAAGATTCTAAGCACTTTAAATGTCCTAAAACAACAGGAACTCTACCATGTGGTAGATGTAATATGTGTCCTTTGATTACAAAAGAACAGATATTCATACATCCCACATTAGACTATAGATTTGAACCTAGATTTTATGCCTCCTGCGATAGTACAAATCTGATATATCTTGCCAATTGTGATACATGTCAGGCATTCTATATAGGTATGACCACCAGGAGACTAAAGGACAGAATATACAATCACGTGTACAATATTAAAAAATCTAATCAGCAAAATGCTCTAGCGAAGCACTGTTCAGCATTTACAGGACATAGTTTCAGATTTAGAGTTGTCCAGACAATCCCCATTAATAAGAGAGGAGGTAATATGATAAACTACCTAGAAAAAGTGGAACTGGAGTGGATATTTAGACTAAGAGCACATCAGGGACCAGGCTTGAATCAGTTTATTACCATAAAACCCATGTTAGAATTACATAGTTTAAAATAAGATCATTAGCTGTTAATTCATTGTTTTATCTATTTATTGATGTAATTTTAAATTTAATATTTATAATATAATATTTAGATACATTTTATCTTATTTTATTTTATTTTATGTGATACTTTAACATCTGATATAGTTTATGTTAGCTATCTGAATCTCCCAATTTATATTGAGCTATATATAGTTGATTTGCTAACATAATGTCACATATTCAATATATACATACTTACTTTTTATTAGTGCCTTACATAAAATTTTTATTAGATGTACTGATTTCACTGATGTCTTGATATACAAATTGATTCTTATACTTGCTATTTTTGTTTTTCAGCTTTTAGATTTATTTTAACATAATTGATTAATTAATTGATTGATGAAATGTAATTGCATTATACTATTTAAATGCAAGTAGTTGCTCTGATTAATCTAGATCTGATGAAGCGTACCAGGGGAGTACGTGAAAGCGCTCATCTGTTTGTCTTTTTTTAATAAACTACTTTTTGTTTTCTTCGTGGTAGTCCGACTACGTCTTTTTCGATATATTTTCTCATTTGATTCTACAGAGTTGGACTTTTAGGCAGCTGCATCCACCTTTTTACTCAACACTCTCATTACTTGTGAGTACATTTCCCTCATTATTCTTTATCACCCTTATCTGCTGCGCATCCTTCCAAGCTTGGTCCCTCTGTCTAGCCAATTGGTGCAGGTCCTTTTCTCCATCCTTATTGTCCAACCTTTCATACAACCCATCATACGCCTCAGCCTTAGCCTTTGCCACCTCTTCCTTTGCACTTCATCTCCTTATACTCCTGTCTACTTTTTTCATCTCTCTGACAATCCCACTTCTTCTTCACTGACCTCTTTCTCTGTATACTCCACTGTGTTCCTCATTCCACCACCAGGTATCCTTGTCCTCCTTCCTCTGTCCAGATGTCACACCAATCACCTTTCTAGTCATCTCCCTTACTAGCTCTGCTGTAGCTACCTTCACTGCCACCCACTGCCTGTCTTAACTCTTCCCTGAACTCAACTTCACAATCACTTTTTTTCAGTTTCCACCATTTGATCCTTGGTGCTGCCTTCACACACCTCTCTCTCTTCTTGATCACCAATGTCATCCCACAAGCCAACATTCCATGCTGCCTAACTACACTTTCCTGTCACCACTTTACAGTCTCCAATCTCCTTCAAACTGGCCCTCCTGCATAGGATATAATCCACCAGTATGCATCTTCCTCTGCTCTTGTATGTCACCCTATGATCCACTATCTTGTTAAAATATGTATTCACCATAGCCATGCCCATCCTTTTTGCAAACTCCACTACCATCTTACCTTCTGCATTCCTTTGCTTAACGCCATACCTACCCATCATGTCCACATCCCCTCTGTTCCCTTCACCAACATGCTTATTGAAATCTGCTCCAATCACCACTCTCTCACCCTTGGGTACAGTCATCAGCACTTTGTCCAACTTACTCCAAAGTTTTACTGTCTCATCCATCGCACACCCAACTTGCGGAGTGTATGCACTAACAACAGTCATCATTACACCATCAATGCCTGGCTTCATATACATCAGGCTATCTGACACTCTTTTCACCTCCAAAAACTCTCTTGGCATACTGTTCCTTCGGAATAACCCCTACACCATTTCTCCTCCCATCCACACGATGACAGAACAATTTCGACCTGACTCTGATACACCTAGCCTTACCCCCCTTCCATCTGGTCTCTTGCACACACAATATATCAACCTTCCTTCTGTCCATCATATCAACTAGCTCTGTCCCCATACCAGTCATACTGCCAACATGAAAAGTTCCTACCCTCACTACCACGCTCCTAACCTTTCTCCTCTCTTCTTGCCATATGAGCATGCAACATCCTCCAGAGTATGTCTGTGAATGCAAAGGCTACTGTGCCATCAAATCGCTTAACTGTGTTATAGCAATATTAAGAAAGTGTAACTAATTTTGGACCATCATCCCCCCCATGTATGTGTGGCATCCTCCAGATGTCCTACTCTAACAGGCTGACAAGAATGACTGAGCAGCAAGAGTTTAAATACAGTGTACCATACTGACATAGAACAGTAATGTATATCAGGTATTACCTGTGCACATGTATGTATGAGAAGATGTAACTGGCTGCCTCATAACAACAGACATGGGATGCAGAGTGTCAGGTAAATAAGCTGTACGTGTTGTACACATGTGTACTCTTAGTTTCTGTGCATCCAACAGAGTTAGATTTCTACAGCTACTGGTTGTTGCATTGCCCTGACACAGACATAGGTACTAGAATAAGCATGATTATCAGGTTGAAACTGGAGAGGTGTCCAACTGTGTCATGACCTTGTGTCCATGCCTACTACAAATAGCTATATGACCACCTACATAGCTGTATGGACTCAGCAATACCTTACTTATAAAACTTGTCTCCACCAAGGTAGAGTAATCCCCTTTGCTGGACAGCAGCACTACACAATCCACATAATTGGTTGCTATATTGGCTGTACAGGGCAAAGTAGGAGCAGCCACTAACTTGGCAGCAAGTCAGCCTTTGTCTGAACAAGCATATAAGGTCACAGATGGATTACTGTAAGGCTAACTGTGAGTATAAATTGGACACGTCCACCAAGGGCAATCACAAGGCCATCTTCACATGTCTGCAATCTCAGAGGCAACAACCCAACCCACCCTGTAATGGTGGTCAATCACACCACATACACACACACAGCAGCTATAGCCAACCTGCTGCAGACAGGTTTAGAGCAAACATCACCCCTCTGGCTCACCATCAGTATAGATAGATATGCACAGCACCCGCACCCCTCCCCTCATCATCAGGGAACAGGTGCATATTGCCTAATCAAAGTCAACAAAGCAAGTCTCCATGGGACCTGATAACATTCCTGTCTGCATCCAACATGAACTCAGGCATATGCTTCCAGCTCCATTGCACACTGTATGCAAGTGAAGCCTGAGCACCACTGACATTCCATCTGCAAGGAAGATGGCCACTGTCATCCCCCTACACAAACATGAATGATGAATGGTAGTTTATGCAATGTACTGGCCCTCATTGGGGGGAACATGACACATCAAGACCAGGAGTGCAATGCAGGTTCATGCTGTGCTGATAGATGACAGGGGTATGATGTGGTTGTAAGTGCTGTGCTGGCTCTGTAAATAACTCTGGGCAATTTCTGAGATCCTGTGATGTCTTTCCCTGTTTATGACTTCCAGGTGGCAGGCAGCATCAGCCAGCATATACTGCAGAGGAGAATACAGCTATCATTGAAGCAATACTCTAGCACCATGTGGTGCTGTTCAGCCGTAGCCAACAAAATCTGCAGGAGTGGACTGCCATGTGGGATGACCTTGTCCACAGAATTAACACCTTGGCCACCATGGCTGGACATACGACCAGGTCAGGCATCGGGCAACTGACCTGATGCATTGTGCCTGGCAAAGGGCTGCTGCCTTGGCCAGGTACTGCACTGCTACAGTTTGGGGTCCAGCCACACAGGCCTCACTTATGGCAGCAGAGGAGCTCCTTTCCAACTTTGGGGAAAACCTCACACAACAGCCAACACATGAAACACAAGTCGTGGAGGTGGGTGGCACCCAGGCAACAGGCGAGGAGCATCCATGTAAGGCCACAGTGTACATCAATTTAATCATGTAGCAGTCATGCTGTCTTCTATAGAGTATCTAGATCATATGTCACTCCAAACTGCATTTATGGGTGGGGTTTAGTAATGCACACAAGTGCACATCTATGGTGAGGGACAGCAAATTGTGTACTATCATAGCTTGTACTGTACCTGTGCAGAAAAGTAGCATTCATCGTGTACCAATGCCAAATGTGAGTCTGCTGACAATACCTCTCCCCGACAACTACATAGGTCCCTCTGGTCTGGATGTGGGACAGCAGCCTGAAGCCGGTGAGTATGGGATTTTCTTGTTGTGGCTCACCAGTACCCCAGACATGTTAAGATTAGGCATGTGACCATGCAACACAACTGTCACTCTCAGCCATTTTGCAATATCTGCATATTCACTTGTGGTGGGGTTAACTGCATTGCATCACAGTGGTCATCACAGGAGCCTATTTGCAGGAGATGTCACATATCTGTAGCATACCTCACAATCTGTCATTGAAAGAAATCTGGATAAAGACTGACAAAATGGGGGGGACAAAGGCCTAAAACTAGGAACATATTCTATAAATTAGTGTTATACAGTGCATATAAATGGTATACATACACATGTTAGAATACCAGGTATGTGTGATATACAACAATGAGAGCACAACAAAACCCTTCCAACCTTTCATGTGACCTATAACCTGTACAATTCAATTGTAAGACAAAGAAATCTGTTAGGGGAACAATTAAGACACATAAGAAATGTACAAGAAGCTAGATGAATATGTGTGTACAGGCTGAAGCTAGGATTGTGCTGAAGCAGCTTTTGATATTATTATAGCATTATGTCTTCTTGGGTACACACCTGCCATCAATTACAGACACTCTTTCATTAACAACAAATAATGGTCAGCTGTCCTACCAGGATTATCCTAAATTTACTCAGTTGCTTGCTCTAGCAGCACCCACAGTTCGCATACAGCTTATGAATCAGCAAAGAGATCTCATTTGTGAAAGTTATCAACCCACAGAAGGGTACACACACATTTCCACAGCCTTGCATATACCATGGGACACAGTGTAGACAGTCATCAAATGGTGGTGGTAATATGGAGCAACAGTGACATTGCAAAGAACTGGACATCCCTCCAAATGTGTGGAAAAGACAAGACCCAAACTGGTCAGGGAGGCGGCCAGGAGACCTACAGCAACACTACAGGAGTTGCAGGAATCTCTGGCAAGTACTGGTTGTGTACTACATGTGACAACAATCTCCCGTATTCTCTACATGTCTAGTCTATGGGGTAGGGTTGGAAGATGGAAGCCTTTTCTCACACAGAACAACATCCAGGTCTTGTGAATTTCTCATGAAAAATACTTTAGGTCTCTCAAAAGCATGTGGGGAAATGTGTTATGGTGTAATGAGACCAAGGTTATATGTTTTGGCCACAATAACAACAGTTTTGTTTGTCACAATAAAAACCCTGTGCATCACCAAAATAACACCATCCCTATGATGAAGCATGGTGATGGCAGTGTCCTGCTCTGGGGTTGTTGTTCATAAGCTGGAAGTGGGTCTTTAGCCAAGGTGGAGGGTTTAGGAACAGTACAAAATATCAGTCCCCTTTGGCACAAAATCTTCATGTTTCTGCTAGAAAGCTGTGAATGGAGAGGACCTACACCTTTCCACACAACAATGACCCATACCATACATCAAAATCCATAAAATAATGTCTTCACCAGAAGACAGTCAATGTTTTGGAATGGCCCAGCCACAGTCTACACCTACATCCAACAGAAAATCTGTGGGATGCCCTGCAGAGGCCGGTGTAGTATAGATGCCCTCACAATCTGATAGCGTTGGAGGGCTTCTGCAAAGGACAGTGTACAAATATTGCTAAGTTGCGATGTGCCATGCTGATACACACACTCCCAGGAGGACCAACTGCTGTTATGAAATCAAAAGGCGCTTTAACAAAGTATTCATTTAAGGATATGCACAGTCATGCCTATTGTACACATTTCAACTTTTACATGTTACCCCTAACCAATGTGTTTGATCTTCAATTGGATTGCACACGTTATAGGTCACATTAAAGGTTAAAAATGTTATCACATGATTTATGTGGTTTCATGTTATATATCAGACAAACCTGACATGTTAACAGGGGTGTCTACACTTATAATACTCACTGTAAGCTTAGGAGGTTGTTAGTGTAACCATTTTTGTTGTAACATACATGTACTACACGATTTGAAGTGTGAAACTCAAATATGTCATTAATTAGTGACACCAGTACTCATATCATCCCAGTAATGTGTCAGACGAGCACAGAATTTATGACGAACAAACCAAAAATAAGAGCCACACATGTAAACATTCAGTGACACTCTGCACAGTTGAGAGGTATGTTCTGTAGGAGTTGCCACTGTGCTATACAGACAAACAGCAATTATGTGTACATGAGTACAGTTTGTGCTGCTTGAAGGCCCATCACATACTAATACTACTCACATATCACAGAGGTGTATATAAGTAGTAACATTAAGTGGAAAGGGCTGCACTGCATGATGTTGAGAGCTTGTCCAGGGTGTGTATGTAGTGGTCTGACTGTGTTGTGAATATCACCAGTTGGCTATTGTGAGGTCTGTGTAATGGCTGTCTGCCACCTCACCTGTATATGTGTGTGTGTGTGTGTGTGTGTGTGTGTGTGTGTGTGTGTGTGTGTGCGTGTGTGTGTGTGTGTGTGTGTGTGTGTGTGTGTGTGTGTGTGTGTGTGTGTGTGTGTCTTTCCACCACAGGTGGTGGTCATGGTCCCTTCCACTCAGAATCTGATGTCAGTGTCTCTGCAGACTCTGGTAATGATGATGGTCATAGTCAGGCATAGGTGGTGCTCTCAGGGACTGAATCTGTGCCATCAGTTGGCATCCCATAGTCATCCACAATGTACCCACACACAGTCACAATGCCCACACATGCCCCGTCCCCAGGCTAGTGTGGTGACTATAGCAGGTGTGAGTGTAGACACTGGCCATAGCCAGACTACAGGGGAGGTGCCACACAGGTGGATGGACAGGGGTGCTCACAAAAGGACTACTCTTGTCAAGCTGCTGTCACAAGTGCCACAGCAGGTGTCATCAGATGCATGTTTTGGGCTGTCATGGATGCACAGGCACATAGTGAATGCAACACCAGACAAATACTCGGGGTGTTGGATGCAACTCTTTCTGATTTACGTGGCGACATACATGACCTTGTTGAGGCCACATGCCAAAATACAGAGGTCATGAATTGACGGTAAAGTGATACCTTGGCAATCCTCAACTGTGGCATGTCTGTGCTAGAACGTGTGGTGGGAGTTGGGTGTTGGTCACGTGGATGTATGTCAACACCAACATCAGCTGAGAGTCTACGGGGCCATGCACCTTCACAATCCTGTAGTGGTAGTGACACCAGCACTACCGAAGGGGGGGGGTTGCTGTCCACATCACAACAGAGCAGGCCATGGGCATGTGGTCCTAGCTGGTCCAATCAGGGACAAGGATCCAGCAGACAACAGTCACCATCAGGAAGCAGTACCGCATCTGGCCTTGAGCCTGTTCATGCCTGTGAGACTCCTGGTAGGACCAGTTCCCATGTCCTTGGCCAGAGATGGTGAACTGGACACCCTGCCATGTACAGTCCACAGATGTCCAACATAACCCTGTGTAAGGCAGCCACATGGCATGACTGTGTGCATACATGCACACACACATCTGTATCACAGGCAGGTCACCTCCATACACACACAGCACCTCTGCACAGCCCATCTATAGGATACCCCTTCAAACAGACACAGATGGATGTCAACCGTATGACTCAGCCTAGACCTCTGGCAAACCCACACCACACCCTGTGCATATGATGATACCTGTGCCACATCCCTGTCATCCATACCATCGATGCAGGGACATGCTAATATGGGTCTGATCTTCTTTTTCTTTCAGCTGTTCCCATTAGGGGTCGCCACAGCGAATCATCTGTTTCCATTCCTTCCTGTCCTCTGCATCTTGCTCTGTCATACTAACCACCTGCATATCCTCTCTAACCACATCAATAAACCTTATCTTAGGCCTTCCTCTTTTCCTCTTACCTGGCAGCTTAATCCTTAGCATACTTTTCCCAATATACTCAGCATCCCTCCTCAGTACATGTCCAAACCAATGCAATCTCACCTCTCTCACTTTGTCTCCAAACCGTCCAACCTGGGTTGACCCTCTAATATACTTATTCCTAATCATGTCTACCCTTGTCACACCCAGTGCAAATCTTAACATCTTTAACTCTGTCACATCCAGCTCTGACTCCTGACTTTTTGTCAATGTCACTGTCTCCAACCCATATAACATAGCTGGTCTCACTACCCTCTTGTAGACCTTCTCTTTCACTCTTACTGATACTCATCTGTCACAAATCACTCCTGACACATGTCTCCAACTAATCCACCCTGCCTGTACTCTCTTGTTCACCTCTCTTCCACACTCGCCATTACTCTGAACTGTTGATCCCAAGTATTTAAACTCATCCACCTTCTCCAACTCTACTCTCTGCAACCTCACCATTCCTCTATCCTCCCTCTTATTCACACACATATATTCTGTCTTAGTCCTGCTGACCTACACAGTGTGAATATAGTACAGTGTAGCTGTGTAATATTGTGTAAGGTGCTGTCTGCTTGC
>NC_056737.1:1117722459-1117749959 GCF_019279795.1 Protopterus annectens | reverse complement strand
TGCATGCAACATTACCATAGATATGCTACCAAAACATTTTAATCCATTCATTTATTGTTAAGAAGACTGACTTACTTTGTGCCTGAGGTAGTTGTGAGGATGGTGCTAGAGGGCTGCCTATGTTGGATGCACACAGTACACTGCTTATACATGGTAAGTTACAGGTACTGTGATGTGTGTGACATCCATTTTACTGTGTGTGTGAGTCAGAGAGAGTTGCCAGTCCCTGGAGTCCCTACAGTGTCAGTGTGTGTGCTATGCATTGCCTTTTTGCCACGGCCTGAGCATACTGGGCATGCCTCCATCTTCCTACAGGAACAGGCTCAGGGACCTTCTCCTCTGAGTCCCTCTGTGCCTGTGGGGACCTTGGCAATGGTGGTGGGATGTGTGGCCCTTCCCTGTGCTGTTCCTGCTGCAGCTGTTTCCACAGGATCATGTTGCATAGCATGGCACATACTATGAACATGTGTGCACATGTGGTTGTAGAGTACTGCAAGGCTCCACCAGATATGTCCAAACAGTGGAACCATGACTTGAGCATCCCAAACACACACTCTATAATGATCCTAGTTTGTGCGTGTGCCTCGTTATTGCATTCTTGTGAAGGTGTGTGTGCATTTCTGATGGGTGTCATTATCCACAGCTCCACTGTATAGCTAGCATCCCCACCAGATGGCCATATGGAATACCCCCACTGACAAATGCCTGGTACAGCTGTGAGGAATGCCAGATGTGAGTCGTGATAGCTTCCATGGCTGCCAGCGCACACATTCATGATAATGCCCTGAGCATTGCACATGACCTGGCAGTTGATGGAGGGGAAGCTCTTGTGGTTTATGTAGACCCTACCCTGTTCACTGGATGGTCTTTTGATGTGGATGTGTGTGCAGTCTATCGCACCCAGTACCTCCGGGTATTCTGCTACATGGTGGAAGAGACACATATTGCTGATCCTTTCCTCATGGGTGTTGGGGAAGTAAATGTGCTCACTGACATGTTGTAGCATGGCATCCAGGAACTGGTGGAGTACCCTGAATTCAGATGTCTGTGAGATCCCCATGATGTCCCCAGTAAGTCTTTGGAAAGTACCTGTAGCTAGTATTCTTAAGGTTACACATACCTTGATATCCACTGGGATGGAATCCCCTCTGTTGGCTCTGTGTCTGAGTTGAGGCCAGCACAGCTCAATGATTTGCTGCAGTATGTCTCTGTCCACCCTGTAGTACTCTACTATCTCCAGATCATGTAGCCCCTGGTAAGTTATCCTGGATCTGAACACTCTCCTCCTCCTCCTCGGTCTGTGTGGTTGTCAGCATTATCCTCCTCACCATCCTCAGCCTCTAGCACATACTGATGAATCAATGCAATGGCAGCCTCTAACATTTTTCCAGTTAAAATTCCCCCGCATGTGTACACCAATTGAGCAGGACTTGTGGGAAAAAAACAGACTGTAAGGTGTTTGCATAATTTATACTGTTGTGCTGCAGATGCTGCCTGTATGATTGACTGACTATGATGCATTCCACCTGACAGCTATGTAATTTGCACTCGATTGCTTTTATTCTGCTATTTTTCTTTTTTTCCCTTCCTATTTCTGCCCCTTTTAAGCCCCGCAAACCTGATGCCCAAATATAAACAGTCCTACTATTTCCAATTTTTTGTTTGTTTTAGACCTGGTGCAAGCCACATAAACCTGTTTAGCTAAGGCAAGCAAAGAGAAATGGCTCTCCCCTGGTCACGACCACACTCTTCATTTTATGGAATAAATCAATGCAGCCTCAGGCACCCCCCTTGCTTAGCTGTGCTTAGCTAAGCTTATCTGGGGACCATGGAGCTCCAGTGTGCTTACAGCATGCATGACACATCCCCTTTTCATGTCTGCTGCTCCTCCTGCTTACACGATCGTGTTATAGCACCTACATGGTTAGGTATAGTTTGGCACTTAGAATATTTTTGTGATTCATTAAATTTCCCCTCATTTGCATACCCCACTGCCTTAGTCTCTAATTACTGTACTACCACAGAGCCTTTCCCCTTAGCAACCACTGTTCCTTGGTATTGTTTTGATTCTGCATGCCATAGATAGACTATAATGGCAAAATGCAGATTTCTCTTTGTGTTTTCACATTTTTTTTTATTTTCATCACGATCCCATTTATGCACCCCTGCCCAATGCTTAAAGGGCTGAGATCGGCCAAAAGAAAACCCTTTTATTTTTATAAAAATGAAACACTTTTCCATGCCAATGGCCATATATTTGGCCATTGGCATGCCTAAAGATTATAATACATGCTTTTATTTGAGCTGTCATGCCTTCGTTTTAGTTTTTGCAGAAATGTATTCGGCTAGTAGCCAAATATATTTCTGCAACTAGCACTATTCTTGCACAGATGCCTGCCTGCTTGCTGAATTGCTAATTCACCTCATTCATAGCCGGCCTTAGACGTAGACCAACTAGGTGGTTGCCTAGGACGCCACTTTAGCAGGGGTGCTTTTCCAGTATTTATTTAATGTAGGTAGAGTAGGATGGGGGCACTGGGTGGTGTGGTAGGGGGAGCTGTGGAGCCCTTTTACCTAGGGCACCAGTTGACCTAAGGCCGGTCCTGACCTCATTTGCATGGTTTTCACTAGAAAATGAGGTAATTAGAATTATGTAGTGGTGTCCATGCAGGAATAGTGTAATCAGACTTGTGCACGTCAGAACAGTAGTTTACTGGACTGCTCGGCGGCCATATTCCTTGCAGAAGTGGCTACATTGTTCCTGCACAGAAAAATAAGTTTATTGAATTCTGGGGCTTGTTTTTTACTATGTTCTCATAGTTTATTTATTAGTGATGTGATTCATAAAAATTGTAACTTAACATGAATTTCAATGTTAGTAATTAATTGGAGACAAAGCCCCATATCTTTTATGTTGTTGTTGTTGTTTGTCTTTCGGCTTTTTCCCGGCAAGGGGTCGCCACAGCAGAACTCCGGTCTGCTAATGATTGGCAGTAGATTTTTTACGAAATGCCGAGGTGCCAGCTCGACACCCAACCTTCAACGAAGGCACGCCCATTTTACGCACGCATGTCTTTCGAACGCTACCCAACTGCGGGAGGACATGCAGACTCCACACAGAAGGCACTCCCAAGCCCAGCCGAGAATTGAACGGGAAAACCTCTTGCTGTGAGGTAACAATGCTACCACTGTACCACCACGGTAAGCCCCATATCTTTTATAAGTGAGGTAATGCCTCAGAAACATCCTGGAAAATATACATAGTAATTCTAATAAGTTTGCAAGAAAAATGGCTGTATATAGATATTGTAATTATTGTAAGTTTATATTTGAGTGTGAAACAATTTTCATTAATGGTCATAATATCAAAATTATGGACAAATTTAACTGTAATACATCAGGTGTTGTATACCTGGCAAAGTGCCAGGGATCTTCTGGGTTCTATGTAGGTAAAACGGAATGCAAGCTTAAGGAGAAGATATATGAACATATATATGAAATTAACAAGAAAATGAATACTAATGCATTGTATAAGCATATTGAAGCTTTCCCTACCCACAAGTTTATGTTTCTTGTGGTGGAAAAAATTGAAATAAATCCTAGGGGTAGCAAATGAAATTAAATGCAGCAGTATCACCTGGTCTAAATGATATGGTTTCTATTACTTGCTCAAGTTAAAAGAACATTATAAATAATGTGAAGGTTATTAATTAATTAGTTTTATATTCATATGGTTTTGTATTAATATTTAACTTTTAGAGTAAACATTTTTAATAACATGTATAGATTGGATGACAGGATCATGTGATTTGTGTGAGAAAGTTTGGTTGCATTGATTTTTTTCTGAGAAAGTCCATACAATAAAGGATGAAAGCACTAAAATGTGATTTGTATTTTTGGCATTTTGGGACTGTGTTTATTGTTTTTATACTTTTTTAAGAATCATTGGATGACAAAAATACAGATCCTTAATGATGAGCCTGTAATGGTGACAACTAATGGGTCACCTGGGGTCCTGAATGGAGCCTCTGAAGTTCTCCCAACCTCTCAGGAATCTGATAATGATCCAGTAAATGAAAAATATCTGGGAGTCCTGACAACTGGGCCAAGCACCCCAGAGCTGCTAGATGTATCCAGATTGTACTAGGGGTATCATTCAACAAGCATCTTTCAAAAGACATGCATCTGGAGCATTTCTCCTCAGGCCTCCGCTGAAAATTGGCTTCATTCCAAGTCGGACATTCCAGGTAAACAAATGTTAAATAATAATAATCTATGGGATATGAACTGCAGTAATAAAGGAAGACCCCAGTGAATGAAACTTGAAGTACTTTGCTATAAAAAAAGGCTAAAGGTCTGCAAGTAGGAGGGATAAGCCCTATTGGTGTTTGTAGCCCAAGACCTGGATAAAAGTGCCATAGTTACTCTTCAATGAGTCAGACTTCTGGAGGGATGGTAGCCCCAAGTGGAGCCGCATCTGGAGCCAGCTGGCAAAATCTGGAAACATGAAAATGGGAAAGGCCAGCTATGCCATTTTCTTATCCTGGAACATGGTGGCTAGTAAAACACAAGTTAATTTGTAAACTAAGGAGAATTAGTTACCTAATCACAGAATGTCCCCACCCAGACATAGATGATTTCTTGTTAATGGCCTGCACCCCTGCTAGGTTATCAGTGTAAATGGCAATTGTTTTGTTAGGAAAATGCTCATTCCAAATTAATGTGGCAATCTAAATGGGAAAAACATTTAAAAAGATAATATCTGGCTTTCTACCCTCAGGCCAGGGGGTTGGCCATTTTGCCGTAAACCATCTCCCTTAGAAACATTTGGCCATGTCTATGCCTGCTGCTGCATCAGTGAAAAGCTGCACCTTTATGAAGGAAACCCATGACAAAACATGACCCATTTGAAATTGAGTAAAACATGTTCCACAGGTGAAGGCCTTCCATTGTGACAGTAATCCTCACCCAGTAGTGTGTTGTCTTGCCTCCTCTCACGAGGCTAGATAATGATCTGAGAAATTTCCTGCCTAGACAAATGGCTTGGCAGGCAAAGTTTAGCAGATCATAGGGTCACATGATATTACCAATGCAAGCTTTCTGAGCACCCGACATCTTGTGAATGGATGATCTGAGTTGAAGGAGTTTATCAGTGGACAGTCTGAAGGAGGTAACTGGGCCATCAATAAGTAGCCCCAAAAACATGATAGCCTAGATGGGGCACTATACAGTTTCTCAATGGCCAAGAGGACACCAAAATAACTACATAGTTTGATGAAAATATTCATGCCTTCCAAAGGCCCTGTCCTCCCTTCACCTACTGTCAGGTAACCATCCAGCTGATGGATAGCTGTTTGGATGGACACACTTTGCTGCAAGCACCAGTACAAGACAGACCTGAAGGCTTCAAAAGCTGCACAAGCCAGGGAACAACAAGTGGGTATAGCAGAGTCAAAAATGAATTGGCCTTCAAATTAGAGTCTCAGCAAGGATCAGTCCTATTCTCTGATGGGAAGGAGGCAGAAGATAGACTGACTATCCAGTTTACACAGCCAAGAGTCTAAGAACTCCCTGATGGCTTAGGCAGCTTGGTCTAGAGATGCATAATAAACTCTTCACTTCTGTTTGTCGATTAAGTCATTGACAATGGACTGACCAGATGGGTGTAAGATATGGTAGATCAAATGGTATGCCATATTTTTTTCTTGGGGACTAAGCCAATAAGAGATAGCTTAAAAGCAGGTCATGGGGGATGACAGTGTGAGCTGTTAACCTGTCCTGCTAGGACCTCTTTTTCAATTAACTTTAAAGCCTCAAATTCATTGCCTTTTATGGAGGAAAGGTTCTTGACTACCTTAGAATCCAAGGAAACTGAGGACCCAGTGGGAAGACTGAAGAAAACATTTTGATAAGAAAAGAGAATACTTTCTTATCAGGAAAATTAGAAAGCAGTGCAGTGAGTGTATCTACTCTGGTCAGGTTATATTATGGCTGAAGCCATGACTGATTGCATGAAAGATTGCCTATATAGCCATGAAAAAGGTGTCTGCCCCTGGCCAGGGCCTCCAACTTCTAACTGGAGCTACTACCACTAAAGGAGAGGCTGAGGTTTAGGGAGGAATGTCCTGATTTCAACCAGCAACTGGATGTGGAGTATCCTGTCTTGCAAGAGGAGCAAAGGTTGCAGAACCTGCAGGTAGACCACAGACATTTCCCATTGTTGAAAGCCCAGTAAAACTTTGCTTTTGGCAGGTAATCAGCATGGGGGTTTCTGTTTAAGAAATGAGTTTTGTCCATCATGGCACTCAACCAAATGTAGCAGTGCCATCAATCCCAATGGAGGGTCTTGTCTGTGGCCTTAAATTTTGTGAACCTCTAGTCATACCATGCCCAGGCCCCCTACTCAAATGGAGCTTCCCTATTGGAGAGAAAGTAAGCTAGCAGTGTCAGGGCTTCACTTGGGTCCCTTTCTATTAAGATGGCCATGAAAACCACAAACCCCAAAACCCAGTTGCCCCAACTGCTGTTTATAGACCTGGCCTTGGCTTTCTTTTCAAGAGCTGCAGGAGCTGCCACAAGGTCCTTGGATCTGATTTTGTTGGGATTAAGAATCCCCTGAATGCCTTCTATGTCAATTAAGTCAAAGACATTAATGAAGTACTCCTGTATGGCTTTCTTCTAAATATTCACAGGAACATGGGTGGTGATGTGAGACCCTGGTACAAGAGACCTGGGAGAACTGTCCATGGCTAGGTGGGCTATGAACTGAGCTATATTAAGTCCTGGTTCAATAAGCCTGCTCACAACAGCCACAGAGGGGGTGAGACCTGGTCTGGCACTATTAGAGGAGTTTGATTCAACCCAGGGACCTAAGACTCTTGGGGAGGACCTATGGAAGTTATTGGAGTAGAACCAAAATTCCTCTCTAAAACAAGGTCAGAAATTCCAGCCCTACTCTACTCAGGTAATGAATCTAAAAATTCATATAAGTATTCCTCTACTGCTTGCCCCCTAACCTTCAAGGGTAACCCTGACAATCTAACCTCTTCATTACCTTCACATTCTTGGAAGGCCACTGAAATTGATACTAGGGACGCAGCAGAGCTTTGAACATCTTTCCTGGTCTTACATCTGGGCTTTTTGGCTGCATTTGGTTCAGTCAAATGCTCCATTTCTGGGGATGGTTGAATTCTTCTTTTGCAACTTGAGCTTCTTTCTTAACTATGTGCCACCTCCAGATCAGAAAAGAGGCCCTGAGCAAGCTGGTGTGTATAGGAAGTGTCCATTTCATGATTAGAGGAACGATGAAAGGTACAGTCTTGCATGTTATGTCTGGATTATTTTGAAGATATGGGTATCCCTGTACTTTATATGTGTATGGAGGCACGGACAGCGTTAGGTCGATTGAGCTGATGGGGTGCAGTACTGTCCTGCAGCTCCAAGAGGCCCCACACTTGTCACTGCCAGAGCTGATTTTTGCCTACAGACCATACGGTGACTTCTTCAGTCACCAAGACATGAGCAAGATCTTACTCTGTAATTGTCTGCTAACAGTACTTCTCAACTGCACTGTTTTTAGTGTTATATGCCACTTTTCAGCCTTGCCAGGCAGGCTGCCATGATCAACTTCTTCTAAAATGTGGTTCTTTCTAGTTGCTGTAAGCTATGGATTTTTTTTTTTGTTGTTTTTTTGTTGAAATAGGACTGAAATAAGATCAGTGCAGATGGAGGTGCAGCTCCACACCCATGTTGTAAAATGTACCCTTGCTCAAATTGTTTTTTTTTTTAATTTAAGTTAAAGCTGATTAAATTACATTTATTTTATTGTTGCCTTTCAGCTGTGTATCATATCAAAACTAAGCTGAAATTGACAAAGCATTTAAATTTCAAAGTGAAATCCACTTTAATTGGAAAAGACAATTACCATTGAATTGGCTGTTCCACTTATCTGACTTTTGAGGCAGCAGTGATGTTATTAGCGGTAACCTTGCGAGTGCTACTGTAGAGTGTGAACTGCCATTTCGTGCATTTTTGCATTTTAGTTAAAATGCAGCATTTACCTCTAAAAAACAGAAGTCTGTTAAATATGCTCTGTTGACAGACTAAATAGGAATATATATATATATATATATATATATATATATATCCAGAACTGTAAAAATGTGACCAATTAATAGTTGTGCTAAGATCCAATGCTATTTGAAAAGCCACTTGTAGCAATAAAGCAATTGTCTGCAATCAAGGAAAATATAAAATTAATCTATGATAAGGAAATTAGTAAGTATTAATGCACATAAATAATTCCTTCAATTAAAAGGGGATAAAAGGATTGCCAGTCTGGTGTAAGAATCATCCAAACTTGGAGCAGGAAGTTCGACTGAAATGAGAGAACTGATGGACTGTTTTTTAAAGGTATTGAGATCTTGAGACATACTTATCATCTGTCCACGATTTAGCAGAAAATCCCCAAATTTGGCTTTTATTTTTGCCATGTACAATTTCTGATTCCCTAGTAAATTGCTGGAGCTTACAGACAATAATGCCAGGCATTAGTTTCATGTTTATTATGGTTTAAAAATTGCTTTGTGCAACATTTGTTTTATTAACCTTTAAGCAAATTAGGTAATAGGTTCATAGGTGTTTACTAGGCTAATAACCCCAGGGGCCTTTTTAAGCCTAACCATCCATTCCAAATATCTGACAAGTTCTGGTACCCTTGATAAGTGTAAGGAGGGGCTTTGGAGATAAAACATTTACGAATAGGGGCTTGAGAAATGAGTCTTTTACAGACTGCCTGTGTCCATTAGCAACATAGGTGCCAAACCAGGGATGGATTTCTTTTTTCCCCTATCCAATTGTCTAAGTTGCACTTGAATTGGGTTAGGGAGGAGCTCTGCTCTGGATGGCTGGGAAGCCTGTTCCAGAGGAAAGGGTAGTCTCTGGGATACATACCGATCTCTCTAGCTGGTCCTGTTTATATCACAGAGAAGGTATAAGGCATTAGAACTGGTAATTCCAGTGTTGTTTGTTTTGTGGCTATACAGGAGCTCCATCAAGGTGGGGTTTGACAATGCCTTGTATTCCAGGGATAGAGCTCCTGTCAACAGCCTGTAGGAGACAGAATACAGCGATAGGACTGTGAGGCAGTATGCACAGGACATGTTGCTTATGCCTTGAGGAACCTCTGTGGACATACCAATTGTTGGATATGCCAAAGGAGGCATTGTATTCAATGATAGGTTTGATGAATGCCAAATACAGTGGAACCATGACTTTCTTGGACCTAGATGCTGCATCTTCGTTTATAAGTTGCAAAGTGAAACTCCAGGCCTTTGTCTTTGTCCATAGGGTTTCAAGCTTGCATAAGGTGTAGCACTGCTGGTGATTCCCTGCTGGGTGATAAAGTATATTTTTTGTCTTTGACTGATAGAGCTGATTTCTGTCTTACCTGCTCCATTTTGTTTTTTCTTTTAAGAAATCTTGGCCTGGCGATTTTATTCTGTGTGAGAGACAGACACTTAAATTATCTAGGCTCATGTTTCATGTTTTTTTTCATTTGTTAATTTGAATTTTTTCCTGTGTGATACTTAAACACAAAGTGAAATTCTGGGCCTTTGTGTTTGTCTGAAAGATTTCAAGCCTGCTGGTGATTCCCTGCCAGGGGGTTCCTACCAACCATCTCGTTTGTTGGTCTTCTTTTTAAACCTGATGATTTTAAGCTTCCCACCCCTACTGTAAATTGAGATTAATAAGCTCCTCCGTTTCTACACTGCTGCTGGCATCTTGAATCTTTTATTTGAATTATTTATCTGCCTTTCCTTGTGCTTACATTGAAAAATGCATTTTGTCTGTTATTGTCTGTTGTACTAATTTACTTCATTTGAATTTATTATCTAGCTAGCTGTTGGATAAAGTAGTGTATTTTGATACTTGTTTTCTCATCAAGGTCAGTGGGTTTTTCTTCTAGTGCACTGGGAGGTAGCCCAGTCTGTCTAGGTTGAGGAAACACTTGAGGTTTCTGCATGTAGTTTTATTGGTGGAGAATTTATTAATCAGCTTATCTTGTTTTTAGTGCCTTTATAAATTCTGTACAAATGAGTGGCTCTTAGCTCATGTATACAAAGTGAAATACTTTTATGAGCTGCTGTATCCATAACTTTAGTTTGTTTCTGGTAGCACTTCATTTTGGACATTCTCTTACTGTGGTTTTACATTAGGAGGACTGGGATTATTCATCTAGTGGCTGTAGGTGTTTACCTGTTCTTTCTAAGCTGGGAAACCTACAAAAGGGCTCTAAGTATTTTTTCTTTGCATTTCTCTTATATACTTTGACTGTAATTCAGCAGTTTAAAAAATGTACTGTTTGCTGCTGCTTTGCACTGTATTTTACTACTGCATTTGTTGTATTTTGACTGTATTTTACACCAACTGCTGCTTTTACTTAATTTAAGAAAAGATCTGTTTCTGCTGTTTTATTTTGTTGCTATTATTAATTCAAGAAAAACTGTGCTGCTTTTTACACAGTTGCTTATTTAATTTAAAAAAAAATACTGCTTTTTTTCTGTTGTTCCGTTACACTTCTTTTGGCCATAGTATAAATTGGATTCAGACAGGCTGACTTCAGTCCTGTTTGTAGACTGACCACTAAAAATCTAAAAATCAGAACATCTTTTTTTTTGGAGAAGCCCCTACCACACGTACTCTTGTGGCAAGAGCATACAGTAGGACTATCTAATTGAAGATTACTGGTTCAGGGCTTAATTTGAGCTATTCCATCGGTGCAGGACTCAGTTTGAGCTGTTTCATTGGATTCTTTGCATTAGCTGGTTTGCTCTTGCTTGCACATATCGCACCATCATGCACCACCGTGCAGAGGGGTAACTCTTGACGGTTATAGACGCAAAAGTGCCAATAGAAGTATTTTCCCTTAGGAGCAGCGGCTATCTAGTACAGCAGTTCTTTAATAGCTCTCAGCTGTTCAATGAACCACCCAGCAGTGATATTACCTCTTACCTGTCAACATCAGACCCTATAGATCCCCTCTTTTTATAGACCTCCTACTGTACACCCTATAGGTTAGTCACTCTACAATAGCTCCCTGCCTGATACCCCCATCTTTTTCTCCTTATCTGCTGAGATACAAGGTACAAACCTTGCATTATGGACTGTTATCTGCTGAGATACAAGGTACAAACCTTGCATTATGGACTGTCAGTTTCCCTCTGTTTCTCCTGCCAGCCTGGTGAACATGTTTTTTTTGAGGGAGTGTAACAACTGCCTCATATACACTGACAACCCCTTACTCCTAAATCACTCAAGTATAGTTTGTGAGAGATGCTCCTACACTAAAAATCTGGAATCACTACTCTGTTGCACCCAGAACAGCAACATTAAACAGGTTGTCAGCACACACACTGCGACTCCTATTTGTAATATGCATCCAACACATAAACCTTCATATGCAGATGTACTCTCCAGAAACCTACCTAAACACCAGAGACCTCCAAAACATTAACATGTTACACCTAACACAGCACCCAAAGCACCACATACATATAAAAACACTAGCACCAGTGTTTCACCAAATAAGCCCTTTAGGAAATGCATGACTGTTTCAAATGTTTTAGTTATAGGTGACTCTATAGTGAGACATACAGAAACCCCACTCACCAGGTTGAACAAGGAGAAGGTTACTGTCAGCTGCCTGTCTGGTGCAAGGATTCACCAGATCATACATGCACTCAAATCTCTCAACAACAAGTACTGTTATGACTCCATCATAGTTCATTTTGCCATGAATGACTTGTGATGTACCTCTCTGGACTATATGAAGAGATAAATGATTGAGCTCTCTGAATATTTGTCTCAGGTGGGCATGTTCCAAGTTTTGAATAGCATTTTACCTTCGCCTAGGATAATACCACAATATAAACAGAAAATGACTGACAGCTTAATTTCTGGTGTCATTCTAAAGGGATCCAGTTCCTGTCAGCCTGGAACAACATGGTGGATAGACCACTCTGCTTTGCCAGAGATTGTCTTCACCTGGCACCTCTACGCTTTCAATTGCAGGCTAAGGCAATTGCCTCCCTCATAATACCTTTTTTAGGCAAGGTCACAACAATAAAATTCCCACTGTGAAAATATCAAACACAAAGAAACTAAGGGTCATGCTGCTAAACACTTGGAGTTTAAATCAGAAACTGCACTCCTTGGAAGCACTCCTGTCCCTGGAAGATGTTGATGTGTGCAGTAACAGAAACCTGGCTCAAAGCCACAGAAAGTACCCCAGCCTTGCAAGGCTACAATGCCTTCCATACTTTCAGACTGTAAATTGAAGGTGTGAGAATCAAAGGAGGTGGAGTAGCTATCTAAATTAAACATAATTATACCTGTAGACTGATTAAATGGCAAGAAAACCCTATGGAGCTACTCCAAATCAAAATTGCCATGGGTAACAGCCCCCTTCAGGTCATCGTCAGTTACAGGTCCCCTTTCATGAACCAAGATGCCCACACAACTTATTTAGACCTACTTGGGACAATTAAGGTACAGCCTAACATGCTAGTCATGGGTGGCTTCAACTATCCTTCCATTGATTGGGAAACTTATACAAGCCCAAATTCACTCACGCAAAAGTTCCTAGACTTTGTTAACTCAAATGCCCTGGAACAAATAGTGCACCACCCCACAAGGGGCTCCAATATTCTACACTTGGTCCTCTCCAATATGAGTGACCTTTGCAATGCCTCAAGTGTAGGACTAGCACTGGTTAAATCTGACCATAAATCAGTCATTTTTGAAATAGCAATAGCACCACAACTCCCCAAAGTAGAAGTCAGGCTACAAAAAGTTCACCAAAGCTAACTATACCCTTCAAAGGGAAGGTATAATTGACTTCTAAACTCCAGTTTCCACAGATGGCATTAATGGGTATACTAAGGTATATACTGATGCCCTCTATAAACATCTACACAAATGTATAGACACAGCTGTGCTGGATAAGATTAAAACAAGATCCTCAAAAAAAAAAAAAACATCCTGGTAGACGTCCAGCATTAATAAACTATACAATAAGTGAAAGAAGATGCTGTGTAAAAATACAAAAGTGAGATCCCAGAACTGAAAGAGCACCCAACTCAGCCTAAACAAGCAAATAAGACAACTCATAAAATCTTCAAAGAGCAACTATGAGACAAATTTAGCAACCATAGCCAAGGATAACCATAAAGCTTTCTTCAGCTATGTCCACAACCTAACAGGTAAGACGCAGATGTGTGCTGAACTAATTGGGGATGGCATCACACTCACTGACCCTGTGGATATTGCAAACTTGCTAGCAGGCAGATTTAATGAAAATTTCACCCCCCCATCCCCCAAGCATACCACAATCCATGTCTTTATCATCTCCTCCTCCCTGCATCTCCAAAGAACAAGTAATCAATACTCTCTCCGAGGTTAAGAACACAGTCTCCATGGTACCAGATGGCATTTCGGGTTGCGGTCTTCATGTTCTAAAACAAGAGCTAGGTACTCCATTAGGCACTCCATTCAACCACAGTCTGAGTACTGGCTTTGTTCCCACTGAATGGAAAACAGTGACTGTTATGTCCCTCCACAAGGGTGGCTCGGTAACAGATCCAGTAACTATAGACCCATACGTTTAACCAGCCTCATCTGTATGGCAATGGAACGAATCATCATAGACCTGATAAATAAGGATATAGGTGACCTCCAAACCCTGGCTCCATCCCAGTTTGGTTTTGTCAAGGGCAGATCATGCCTGATAAACCTGGTGGACTTCTTCGAGAATGTGACCAGAGCCACAGACAAGGGCAAAGTCGTGCACACATCCCATCTTGGCCTTCTACACTATACCACATTTGGGCATTATTGACAAACTAACCAAGTTGAATATCAGCCCCTATGTTGTCAGGTGGGTTGCAAACTAGCTCACAGATTGACAACACTCAGTCAAAGTGGGAGACTACCTCTACTAGCAGACCTGCCACCAGTGGGGCCCACAAGGGTCAGTGCTGGGCCCCCTCTTGTTTGGCATATACTTCTCAGAGGCTCAGGCCAAAACAGAGAGGCTGTGGCTAACCAAGTTTGCAGATGACTGCAAATTAGGTGCTATCATTGAATCCTCTAGCAATGTCAGTGTACTTCAAAAGGGGCTTACACAGACCAATGATTGGTGCCAAAGCCATGGTTTTAAACTAAATGCTACAAAATGCATTATCATTCCCTTTGGTAAAAACGATGTCCCTGCTGATTATAAAATAATCAATAATACCCTAAGTACCAATTTAGTAGTGAGAAATAAACACAAGCTGACTGTGACCTCAACTTTGACCACCATGTCTTTACTGTAGTGAGGAAGGCATTCTACGTCACTCACCTGACTAACAAAGGCATCACCTCAAGAGCAAAAGAGGTTATAACCCCCCTGCACTCTTCCCTCATTAGGCCTGTAACTGAATATAATGCTCCCTTTGGTATGTACTGTAGCAGACACCTGCAGCAACTTGAGAGACCTCAGAGATTTCCAACTAAGAAAATTCAGGGTCTCCAGCACATGTCTTATATGGACAGACTGAAGTCATTGTCACAATACTCAGTAGCGTACAGATTACTTAGAGGTGACTTTTGTCTGGTTTACAAGGCTATCTCTGACCCATATCTAATGGAACTGCTGCACATCTGTAAGTCAAATGAGACTAAAGTCACCCATTCCAGGGACCTTAATCTAGACTGCGATATAAACAGGACCTGCTGGGGAGACAGATACTTCTCTCAGAGGTTGCCACTCCTGTGGAATAGGCTTCCAATCCATATCAAGCACATCACCTCCATGATCCTGTTTAAGCACAACCTGGATGACTGAATGGGAAACCATAAATTTCTGCCAGGATTGCCGCGGCTTTTCTCCTGGACATGAATAGTCCTTGCTAGAAAAACCTTGGGCATAGATGATATCTCTCATCTAGTATTATATTGGGATTTAATGGCTAGGCTTGTAAAGACCCTCAAGTCAATAGCCTAGTAACATCCTATGAACCAACAAACCTATGATTTCCTCAATAATGTAGACATGTGATGGTCAAAGTTAGATTACTGCCTCTGACTACTTGGTCAACTGTTAGGGGTGTGTTGTCAATGTGATAGGTACCAGGGGTGGATGACTTCCAGAAGGATAATTGTTTTTGCATTTCTTGGCATTTAGTTTTAATCCATGGCTCTGACACCAGTTATTTGTTTGTGTCAGCCCTTCCTGAAGAACATTTGTGTTGGTGGGGGATTCTATCACTGCTCCTAATTTACAATTATCTGCAAATTTAGTCAGCCAGAGGCCATTGACTTTGGCCTTGACCTTTAAGAAGTAAATGCCAAAAAGGACAGTCCCAGGACCGATCCCTAAAGTACTCCACTACTAAATGACCTCTTTGTAGAGGTGGACTCCCTAATTTTAACTTTCTGGGTCCTGTCTGTGAGCCAGCTGGCTATCCACCGGCTATCCATTGGATGACATAAGGGTTAATACCTAACCTCTTGAATTTGCCAGCAATGCCTGAGTGGGGTAATGCCTTGACCAGGTTAAGGTAGTCAATGTGAACTATTTTATCCTCATCCATTGCTTTGGTGATCTTCACAAAGAATTCCACCAGGCACGACCTGCCCTTGATGAAACAAATGATGAAACAAAAATGGGTTGGGGTCAGTGTCTGGAGGTTTACTATATCATTATTGATCATTTCCATGACTATTATTCCCATGGCTTTGCATATAAGACTAGTGCAACTTACATGTCTGTAGTTTCCAGGGTCTGTAGATGGCCCACCCTCCTTTGTGCAGAGGGATGACTGTTGCTGTTCTCCATTCATAAGGCATGAAGCCTGTTTGGAGTCTACAGTTAAAAAGCAATTCCAGAAGGCCTGATAGGTCATATTTTATGCTATTTAGAAGGCATCCTGGGATATTGTCTGGGCCCATTGCTGCAGTGTTCTTGGCCTTAGAAAGAGCATTAATGACCTGTTCCCTAGTGAAAGCAGTGGAAGTTATATTTTATTGTATTTCCTGAAGGAAGGTTGAGGTAAAGAGAGGGATTAAGTTGGAGTTGAATTTGTTGGCCAGTAGGTTTGCTATATCTTCTGGCTTCATATAGTGGCTTTATTTACAATGAGCTCTGCACTCAATTCTGTATTACCTTTGAGGTTGCAGACATAGCTAATAAATGCCTTGTGGTCGTCCATGGACTGGGTGGCCAAATTTACCTTATATTTGGCTTTGGTAGTCTTTAGTTGCCCTCTGAGTTGTTTGTTTAGTTTGTTGAGAGTGCTTTTATCCTGCTGGGTGCTGCACCTCCTAATTTTTGCCATGATTTTCTTCCTCCTGTTATACAGCCTTTTGATGTTCTGATTCCAGCAAGGTGGCTTGTTTCTTGAGTTAGTTCTGTGCTTCTTCCTGGTGGGTACAGCTGCCTCTATGCAGCTATTAACATGGTTGCATAGGGTTTTTGTGAACAGTTCTGCATACCAGCAATGTTCTCAGGGTTTATGGGGACTTGAAATTTTGCCAGGTTGTCACTTAAGAGTAATACTTTAGCCATAGAATAGTTCCTGAATACCCCAGGGTTAGCTGGGGTTTCATATTTTATTTGTACTTCAAAAGAGACCATTTTATGGTCTAACTTTAACAGAGAGGACATTACACAAGGGGGTTATGCAACACTCTTCCATATTAGTGAGGACCAGATCCAGTATGTTTTCACCCCTGGCTGGTGTATTGACAATCTGCTCCAGGGAGTTTGTGTCTACAAAATCCAAGAAGCTCTGTGTCTGTATGTTTAATGTTGTATATGATTCCCAGTTAATAGTGGAGTAATTAAAGTCATCCATGAATATGGTTTTGGGTTAGATGGTGAGTGTTTCCAATAAGTTTAAAAACATGGTATTGTCTTCCTGGTTCATACAGGGGGACCTATAGCTTGCAAGGAAGTGGTATTGGATTTTGCCTATGGCAATGTTAATTTGGAGTAGCTAAAGTGCATTGTCCTGTTTGACCAGCCTTTGAGGTATATTTATTTTTGATGTAAATTGAGACACCCCCACCTTTAGTCCCTGTCTGTGTAGTAGCTGGTCTAAATGAGTGCAAGGCATTATAACCTGGCATTGTTGGTGTGCTCTCCTCATCTTTAAACCATTTCTCAGTGACTGCACAGATGTCAGCATTCTCTAGGGTGAGGCAAGCTTATAGGCAATGAAGTTCTTTTGTTTAGACTCCTAGCATTGAGCAGTAACATCTTTAGATTTTCTTGGTGTTGATTCACTATGTTGGAAGTACTTTCCATTTGGCATTGCCTAAAAAATGCGCTGTGGGAGAGGACAGTGTTTTAGCTAATATTCAAAAGCTTAGAGGGGAGAGGTACAAACTGTCTCTAGCAAGGCAGCAAGGTCTGTTGACTATCTCCTTCCATGCTGACAAACATTTCACCCCCTTAGAATGACACTAGAAATTAAGCCAATTATTAAAGTCAGTCATCTTCTGTTCGTATTGTGGTATCATCCTTGGAGAAGATAAAATGCTACTCAGTCCTAGGCTCATACCAGCCTAGAACACATAATCCGAGAGCTCCATGATGTCTCTCTTCATATAATCTAGTGAGGTACATCTCAGGTCATTTACACCCACATGGACTATGACTAAGTCATACTGGTACATGTGGTCCAATGTCCTGAGTGCATGTGTAATGTGGTGGATCCTGGCCCTTGATAAACAACTGACTATGACTTTCTCCTTACTTAGCCTGGTGAGAGGGGACAACAGTGTGTCTCACAATGAAGTCTCCAATGACCAGAATGATGGATTGTATGGTGGCTTGCCTTATGGGTTTATAAGTAGAGACTCTATGAGATGTGGCTATATGTATTTATGTGGGTGTTGTTTTGAAAGTTCATTTGGGGTTGCTGAGGGTATTTGTCATGTGCTTCATCTAGGAGGTCTTTTTGGGGTTTAGAAAGATTACATTTAAGTGTCTCAACATGAAGGTCTATGTATCCGCTTTAAACTGTGTGTGATGGGTTCAGCATTTGTACTACTGACAGCCTGATTGACATTAGGAGTGCTTTTATGTGAGAGCTTTGCCTCCAGTGACACTATATAAACACATCTCTCACATACCATATCAGTTTGTTTGAGAATTAGTGTCATCAGTAAACATTAGGCAATTTCTACATTGCCTCAGGATGCCCATGTCCATCAAGATGGTAAAGGAGGTAGTGGGAAAGTTCATATCCATGGCAACAGACCCTTTTTTACTGATTAGATGGTTGGAGTGAGAATATAATGTTAGGAGTATCTGGTTTGCAACTCTGGTGGCAGTGCTTGTCACTGCAAAGTATTTGTTCTGTGAACAGCTAAGTACTGGTGAAACTTCAAGGGTGCTTTTTCAGGAAAAATATCAACTCGGGGTGTCTGCTTCTATACAGGGCACTGCCAAACACTTCTGGGGGAAACTAATAAGTAGGCCCTGATGATTTATGGATGAAGTATTTAGGGAGATATTCTGCAGTTAGGCTAGACAGCAGCCAGTCAAGCAGTACTTACTGAAAATAAAGAATTACATTTGGCAAGAATGATGAAAAGAGGGGAGTTACCTAAATAGCTACTATCTGGCTACTACTAACATTTAGAAATTGGCCCTGATTTTAGTCCTTTGATTCCCCCTCCACCAATATTTTTGGCTTTATCCAAAATTCTTGAGCAAAGAAGTTGAGAGGTATAAGTAAACAAAATAAAAGGTTTAGTATGTGAAGGATTGAAGGAATGTGTTTGTGAGATGCGGCACTTACCAAGAAGAATAAAACAGCAAGCATGCATTTCTTTTGCTCACTAAATTGATTTGATTTGATTTGAAGTGGGTGTCTTTCTTCTGTTTGATTGCATTTTAATAACAGCACACATCTTAACCTGTAGCAGTTTAAATTTTTACCAGGACTAAGGCTGGAAATGGTACGACAGTGTTAGCAACGTTTTCTGATGATTTATTTGAAGTTGTACTAAGGGTAGGTGTTACTGTTTTGAATTTGCTGCTTACTAGGAAATTGGAAATGATGTTTCACTTCTTTCTAAAAATGCATTAATTTTAAATAAATCAAGTTGCTATTCATAATGTGAGGGACTGAGTAATTTACTAACAATTGGAAGTGATTTGAGAAAGTCAGAGTTCTAGGATTTTTCCTGCCATCTTTTAATATTCTGTGCATGATTCTTAATCAAGGCTCCAATGTTTTTAATATGTGTCATATATGTGTCTGAGGTGAGATCTCTGATTGAGTAAAGGATTACTGATTAAGACATTAAATAACAGAATACAGGGAAGGTTTTGCAGAATATAAAAGAAGAAAGATGGCTTAGATGTAAATACAGTTTTATTTTAATATTTTTTGACAAAATGTAAGCTAAAAAGTATTATTTTGATTTGATTAGTACAATACCATGTATTCTTTTTAGATACCTTTATTAAGTTATTTCTTAAGACACAGGCAAACATACATTAACAGAAAAGAAAAAAAAAACATTTTAAAATGTTTCCATTTAAATACAATATACACCACATATATTTTTTTGCTACCAACATTACAGATTGTTGCTGCTCACTCCTTCTCCTCCTTCTGAACATTATTCTACATGTATTGTTCCCACAATTTCAATTTATCTCTATGTAATTTGCTCATTCCCTTTTCTAAATATCCCTCCCCCTGTTCTTTTATCTCTTTTATAACAGTCAATACCTGAAATACAGTTGTTGTACACGTTTATTTCCATTTTCTTGTAATTGTTTTTTTTTTTGGCAGTTAACAGAATTAAACTTAATATGGTCTTACTATATCCAGGCAATTCAAATCTTGTATCTCAGCTCAAAAGAATAATTTCCTTACTCACAGCCATTTTCTCACCCAATATTTCTGACAGAGGTCTCTGCAGGGAATTTTTAAAATCTGCCAACTCATTACACTCCCAAAATATATGCTACCAGTTATCTATTTCTTCTCCATCACACCTCCAACATTTACGATTTA
Source organism: Protopterus annectens (assembly GCF_019279795.1). Classification (NCBI taxonomy): domain Eukaryota; kingdom Metazoa; phylum Chordata; order Ceratodontiformes; family Protopteridae; genus Protopterus; species Protopterus annectens. The sequence continues at coordinate 1,117,729,878 of NC_056737.1, read as the reverse complement.
CCTGAGGAAAATCTGTATTCTTGACACCTAATCTAAGTCCAATAGGCAATGGGAGGAAGTGGAACAGCAGAAGGTGCCATAGGGGGCCCACACAAATGTCCCATATTGGGCCCTGCAGTTGTTAAGGACAGCCCTGTATGGAAGTCCAGTAAGTATTTCAGGCAGTAATGCAAATCCTTTTATTCTAATAACTTTCTAAGTATAAAAAAATATTTAAAATCTCTTCCTGATTTTGGGTGTTGAACTTGTCTCTGATTCTTGAGTTAAGAAGTTAAGAGGGCGGAAGGAATTTGATTTGTGTAGCAATGTATGATTCTCACATCAGCCAATGTTATGGAGTGATAGGACAGTGAGTTACCATATAAAAGAGGAATGGATGTCTTAGGATGCAGTAGAAGAGAATATGTCACAGAAACATGTTCTGGATCTTTGTGTAGAATGGCTGCAGGAAATAAAGAATAAAGAATGTGCCCTCAGTTTAAAAGGAAAAGATCTAAGGGAAGAGTTGCTTGTTTAACAGAGATGGATAGACCTACTAAGATCAATGAAAGAAATAAGATTACAGAAACTCAATAAGACGAGAAGCTGAAAGCACAACTCAAAGTGGTCAAACCTTTCTCAGATGATACAAGAATGTTATTTGGTCTTGATAAATATGCAAAAGTAACATATAAAGCAGGGAAGCTGCAGCACTAAGAAAACATCAGTCTGGGACAGGAATGTGTTATAAAGGAATCAGAGCAGGATAGAGTATATAAATATTTAGGAACTGATGAAGGATCAAAAATAAACCAAGAACAAATGCAAACAAAACTCAGTAAACAATATTTTAGTAAACTAAAATTAATACTGAAGTTAAAGCTATAAATGTGCTCTTTCAGGTCTAACTTACACTTTTGAGGTGATTGACTGGCCCCAAAAGGTATTGGATCAGTTGGACAGGAAAACAATAAAAATGCTTTATGATTATCAAATGATGTATAAAAATCAGTGCATTCCAAGATTATATATTCCTTGTTCTGAAGAAGGTGTGGGCCTACTCAAAATTTATTACATGTATAGATCTGCAATTGTAGGACTGCATACATATCTGCTGACATCTTCAGATCTAAACATAGTAAAGGTTTTGAAATGCGAAGAGAACAAATCTAAGATGACTTCCCTTCTTAGTTTAGCAGAAGCATATCTGTGTCAAGCAGGAATGGAAACCAACCCAGAAACAGACAAAAATCAGGCAACAACTGAATGTGCCAAAAAAACAAAAGGAAGATTATAAAGAGAAGGATGAGATGAGAAAGCAAGAAATGTGGAAAATTCATAAATATAGTTGCAAGTACAGAAAAATCCTGGAATAGCCTCATGTTGATCATGATCTGATCCAGGAATGGTTAAGGAGAGGTGAATTTATTCCAAAAGATGAAAAGTTAATATTAATGGTCCAGGACAGCAGACAATGTACAGGTTGGTTTACAAAGTCCATTGAACATGTGGAAGAAAAAGACAAGATCAGGTCCTGTAAAACAGAACTGGAACAGTCTACGATCTCATTGATGAGTGTGATACACAATAGCAGAGGGCCTATATACTGAATGGCATAGTGATGTGGCAAGACTATTGCATGGGGGATTGTACAAACATTACAATACTGAAGTAGCTGAGAAGCACTGGAAGCATGAGCCACAAAGGATTATAGAAAATGAGGACGTTTATATCACTTGGGATCACCCATTACCAACACTTCTAAAAGTAGATGCGAAAAAAACTGATATAGTACCTGAAAAGAATACACACTAGCAATGATAATTGAAATTGCTACACCCAGTGAGTACAGTGTCTTACATACAGAGAGATACAATGTAATGAATTGCAAGGATTTGCAGGTAGAAATGTTGCAAAATGATTAATCCAGCAGTGTGTGGCTTTTTCTAGGTGATAGTCAAGGATCTGTGAAAAGAGGGATTTGTAGTCTGAAAAGCCCCTGGGGAAGGGGGGTAGTGAGAAAGCTACATGATCTATCCTTGTACAGAAACTGTTGTGTGAAATTTGTTTTCTGGACATCATAGGGTAATGGTAGCAATAGATTGTGATCTAAGACTAAATTCATAGACTGATGATGTTGTATTGATTTGTCTTAAATAACTTTCTTGGCTATATAGGCTGACATTGCAAATAGAAAAAAAACAGAGAGTGTTTAATTTACTTGCAAGGGGAAGAAGCTGATTTCAGTTTAACATGTTAGAAAATATGATCCAAGCTACTTAGCAGGACTGCTGTCTTCTTTATTGAGCAACCATTTTGATTTGAAAGAATTGTAGTGTTGCTCTCTGTGAGGTGATAAGGCAGTGAACTGCCAATGTTGTTTTAGTGGTTAAGATAGATTAGATTGATTTTTCTAAGACTGGGGAAATAAATGAAAACATGTTTGCAAGTTGTGATATTATATTTCCCTTGTCTATGGCATTTCTTCCTTCTGGAAAATGGGACCTGAAGAAGCTTATTCACTTTGGATCTGGTCAATTTAAAATGGCATTTGAAGCTAAGTAACTAATTTAACCATATTCCAGGGTACTAAAAGCATGAACTGATGTACAGCTAGGTTTTTTTATGGGTTTTTTATGACTCAGTGGTTGAGATCTACTTGTTTATGAATCTAGTTCCAAAGACAATATGCCTTAAGTGGCACACCATCATTATATAGCCAGATGGAAAATGTTTAAGGTTGGATTCTATGTGTTATTTGACCGCTAAGTGGTAAATAATTATGCCATCAGCCTAAAGAATTATTTTTAATATTGGGAGTGGTGGGGATAGTGGGGGGAGGAATGGTGGAGTGAACGAAAAGTAAGGGGGTGGTATTAAGCCTTGAGGAATATGCTGCAAGTCCTGTAAAGCAGATGATTTTGGTAACGCAATTTTGACCATGAATAACTAACAGAACAGTTAGCTAGAGAACTGCTGAATCACTCTTTTGCTGATTTCTGTGTTGTGTAAAGATAATTTTAATAAGCTGATTGCTGAGCACATCAAATGCTTTAGTAAGAGCAATAAAATACAAACCAGTGAAAAGGCCTTTATCCATACTGTGGACTAGAGAATGTCACCTGTAAGGTCCAGAAGGGTGTCCAGGAGCTTTTGCCTGTCCAGAATTCATACTGGTATTTGGACAGTTTGCTATACTTTCAGGCATGGATATATAGACAAGGTGCATAGTATACCCTGAGAAGGTAGAAGAAAAATAGTTTTAAGTCTTCTGTGGATTGGGGTGATGTAGTTTTTTTTATTTAATGATTTATTACATTTTGACAAAATAACTAACAGAAGAACCATAAAGGAATTTGAACAACTCTGACAAACTATGTGCATTATATAAATGTCAGAGACATCACATTGCATCATATAACTCATCTTACTAAACATCAATCATTTAAGTTGAGTAATGTCATGCGTAAGTTTTCCAACACTTGTGGTAGAATCAACTGAGACCCCATTGTTTTGTAAGACAACATAATTCAGCCGAATAACCTATGTAGAATGGATTGAAGGGGTACCGAGGGAAGCCAATGATTGTTTCCCTTCCTTTGCTAAATGTGTCTCCAATGCACTCCCCCATTATCTACATTACTGTTCTCTGCCAGTCCCTGAATGTAGTTCTATGATTGCTGACCTCAAAAAGTCAGAATCATCAATCTTGATTTACATATGTACCATAAAGACCTCTAAAGACCCAGAACTGTGGCCAATACTTCTTGGCCTTGTGACATTGCCAGGACATGGACAAACTATCTCCTATCTACTTACCACAGTTCCAACATGAACAAGTTGGCAGTTTACCTTTCTTTAAACAACCTTCGATATAACATTCTTAGCTGTTGATCTTGCAGTCAATGCCATCTGCCTAATGCCTACACTCTTTGCACTCCTGCACCCGATCTCTATCACTTAACATCACCCCTTCTTCTAATGCCCATCCTCTCTGCCCCTTCATTGCCAGTGGCATTGCTTTCTTCTGCCACATCTCTTTATATATATATATATATATATATATATATATATATATATATATATATATATATATATGTAGATAGATATGAGTCTTGCCCATCTCCTCTTATTGCCCCTCCATTTAGTCCATGGCATTACACTCCTTTGCTGCCTCACCCTTACCACCTCCTTTATTATATATTTTGTATCATTGTTTATGTGTTAACCAGTCTCCATTACCCAATCCATACTCCTCTTTAATGATTTGGAAAGTTTTCCACTCCCTTTATTCTGAAGCTTTAAGTTGCATCCATTCCACAATACCCTTGTTTCACTACTTTTCTCTACAGCTCTCAGTTATAGTCTGATCTTCTTTTAGATGTTTCTAGATACTCTCTGTGAGTTCTGTTCTCCAGAAATAAATACTCAGCTGCAGGCTGTTTTCCCACCATGCCTCTTACTACTACCCCCTGTATCCAGTTTATATGCCTTCTTGCCAACTTCGTATTCCACTTCCCAGTCTCCTGTACATAGTGTGCCAAATTAAAAGTTAGAGCATATCTCTCAAGGCAGGGGAGCCCTCACCCCCACATTGGGACTGGGATCTACAATGTGCATTATGATATCCTGTTACTACCTTTTGCTACAGCCCATTCATTCAGGAGTCCTTGTATGTTTTTGATCTCAGACATGTCCAGTATCCCTGGTAAGTGATGTGTAACATACAGAATATATGGCAATACCATTGTAGTTATTCACGGTGGTATGGCGGTAGCATTGTTACCTCACAGCAAGAGGTTTCGATTCTCGGCTTGGCTTGGGCGTGCCTTCTGTGTGGAGTCTGCATGTCCTCCCCGCGGTTGGGTAGCATTCGAAAGACATGCGTGCATAAATGGGCATGCCTTCTCTGAAGGTTGGGCGTCGAGCTGGCACCTTAGCGTTTCGTAAAAATCTACTGCCAATTTTTAGCGGACCGGAGTTCTGCTGTGGTGACCCCTTACCAGGAAAAAGACGAAAGACACATACACACACACCATTGTAGTTATCACTTTAATGCTGCTGGTTATGGAGTGTAATCTCATGACTTTTAACTCCTGTTTCCTCGTCTTTTTGTCAACCTTCTCAAGTTTTCCCCATAGGCATCTGCCATGGTTCTACCCACAACTAGCCCTAGGTGTCTGGGATTTACTGTTTTCCTTATCTCTGTCTTCACCATTCGTGCTTCCCATCCTCACCAGCCCTGTCATCTCCATATTGCACTCCAAGCCTGAAGCTTGTCCATAGCTTTAGAATATCCTTAATACTCTCTCAAGCATTTGATCCACATTACTTGACATCTGCAAATATAAAAAAATGGCTCCCCGCCCCTTAATGCAGGGTGTAAGGCTAGCTCCTACCTCACTGTGTGGGGATTATGTAGTTTTAATTAGCATCCAAATAATTTCTGATTTCTAAATGTCAGGTTAAACATTCTGGGAGACTGATACGTTACAGTGTTTTAGTGGGTTCAAGATATTTGCAGAATTTGCAGAATTTAATAAATGCAAGGCAAAGGTCATCTGATCCTAGTCAACTGTTATTTTGAAGTATGACAGTCTGATTAACAGTCTCCTGGGTTGTTATTTTGAAATAAAAAGGAGAGAATATGACACTGTGGGTAACTCCGTAAGGAGAGATGGGTTTAAAGAAGAGGAGGAAGTGATGAAGGGCAGTTTGGAGAACAACGACAAAACCTTCATTTGTTGCTGGTCTATTTGTAGGATGTATTGTACTGTTCTGCTGATGATTAGGAACTTGACAAATTATTGCATTAACATATTTCTAGAAGTATTTTAGGGATGGTTGAAGGGTGAAGCTGGTTTGTTATGATAGAAAGATACTTTATGGTGTCTGATGGCTTTTGCCAAAGAAGATGGACAAACCTGTGCCATAGATAAGGGGAAAAATGGTTTACTATCATTTTATTGAAGTGGATTCAGTCGAATGATAGTATCCTCGACTCACGTCCATGAAAAGTCACATTGCCGTATCCCAATGTAGCTGAAATACATTTCAAATTCGACCTAAGAACAGCAGTTAACATGGATCGAGATAGGGGTGAGATTTGTACTTCAGAAATATCGGGGTCTGACATTTTCACTGTTTGAGTCTCAGACTTCACACAAAGTGGATTCAACTGAATCCACTTCAAAAAATGATAGTAAAGCAGGAAAAATTAATTTTCTGTTGTACACGTGCATCATCTATAACTTTAAGTAGGGCAAACCATTCTTTAGTTATCTGTGTGTTATTGGGTAACTTTTTTCATCTAGATATGAGGGGAGAAGTACTTTTGGGTATTCCTGAGCAACATTTGGGTTGGGAGGGTGGCCTAATGGTTAAGGTGCTTGCCTTACAAACACAAGGTGTAGGGTTTGAGTCTCACAAGGGATAATTAACTAGGCTTAAAATAGCTCATAAGGGCATTTAGCCTAGTACTAATCTATGAACCTATGAACCTAAACCAATAGAAAGGAGAGTAGCTGTGTGTTAGTAGTGCTAGAAAGGCAGGATGGAGACTTGCCAAAAGAAGAGACACTGTAGAAGAACTTCTTGTTTTTACTCTCTGATTTTTATCAACAAGATGTTAGGATAGAAGAGGCTTAAATATTGTGAGGGAAACAGTAAAGTTTTTGTTAGGGAGGTGTGGATCTTGAATACAGATTGATAAAATTGTATGTCGTTTGTTACTTACAAGAATATTAAAAAGTAAGGCTGTGGAATGTTTAGTTTGTTGATCTTTGGTTAAGACTAAAGTTGATTGAACTTCTTAGAATTTTTTTTCTGTATGGGCTGAGAATACTGGCATTGCAAATTCTCAGTAAATTTAGATTTTTTTTGCATGCAGTAGTCTTTATTGGGGAGTGCAAAAGGCTGAAAAAGCTGTCTAACATGGTTGGGAGGTCAGCTAAGGACGGACAAATTTGTTTGTATATAGAATAGACAGAGATAACCCATAAACCATTTAAGATCGTGGTCATCTGTTATAATAGACTGTTCAATTATTTTTTAGGTTTAGATGAGGTTTGTGAAGGAAGACTGATCTGCCATCTATTGCTTTTCCTGGTCTGGCCTGGAATATGTATTGATGACAACAGCTTCAGTGAGGCATGCTATCTTGGATCCAAGTTTCAGTGATGGCTGCTATATCAGGTGAGTTGGCCACTATCTGTGAATTCAGTAAATTGCATTTATTTAAGTACTGTCTACACTAAATAGGGAGACTTTGATGCCCTGAAGAAAGGAATTTGAAGGGAGTAAAATTTGTGGGTACAAAGTTAACAGAATCAGGGTATGGTTGTGTGTTACCACACACACAGTAGGAGCTGGTTTACTGACATTATAAAAATGTGGATATGCTATATTTGTGGGTGATTTTGATGTGAAGTTAAGTTTTTA
>NC_056737.1:1117707459-1117717459 GCF_019279795.1 Protopterus annectens | reverse complement strand
CTACATATCTCACATTCTGTATTTGTCTGCTTGAGAATGAAATGGTTGTCAGTGCACATAAGACACTTGCTACATTGCCTCAGGATGTCCATGTTCACCAAGCTAGATACAGAGATAGAAGGAAGGTGCCTATACATGGTTGCAGGTTCTAATGTGCATTTTGCAAGGGATAGAAGTGGAGGGTGTTTGTAACTGGTTGAGGGATGGATGCTTACTTGGTCTTATCTACAGCTAACCTATCCAGCAAAGCTTCCCTGCGCCCAAATCAGATGGTCTTTAAGCAGTCATAGTCCTGGGTGCTGTAATACTGTAATGTAGACCTAAATCACTGTAACTAAATGTGTAAATGCTGCTCACCATCCAAACTGTCTTCCCCTTGAGTAAAGCAGGACTGAGGTAAAGTTCCAAGATAGTTTTATATGGAAATTTCAGCTTCTGGTGATTGCATATATACAGGACAGCACTAACCACCACTTTGCATTGAACAGCTTTGCACAAATGTGAGGCTTATATATTGGGGAAAAAAAGCTAGATTTACACTATAACCTAAGACCAATCAGGTAAGCACACAATAAGCTTTCTACGAGCATGTCCCAGCTGAGATAGGTGAAATCAACCCTCCCCTGCCACAGGATTGTAGACTTTGACCCTGTTAATGTAAAATGACTGGTTTGGAGCCTAAGTGTTAAGGACCAAAAAAACCCAGATGCCTAAAACCAACTAAAATGACTAGATACAGTGTATTTAAATGCAGAACAGCAGCTCTTAACAGCAGTTAGAAAATGCAACTTTAAAGTTTAAAGAAGTGCAGAAAAACAATACACAGCACAGAAATATTTTGCAGTGTAATGAAAACAAGCATTGCAAGTGCAAAATGATACTTGATTTAATTTGTCTTGCCAAGGAAAGCTTCAGATGTTAGAAACCTTTGGAAATGGTGGGTGGAGTTTGCAAACAGTTTTTAAATGAGAAAAAAACAAACACGAGGAAACACGTACCAAGTGTTAAGATAAGCTGGCCAGCCTAAATCATGTTTCTTTTGTGGTAATTTTTCTTATTTAATTAATGATTATGATAAGCTACAATGTAACCAGTGTGGGGAGAAAGGACAGCAAGTAGGTGAGTGCTTGAATGCAGGTTGTGCGTAAAAAGGCACACTTTTGGGTGAACTGTCAGGAGTAAACAGTAAATATTGAAAAAAAAAGGGAAAGAAAAGAAAACATACATGAAGAAGGACAACAAGAAGCTCAGAAAGGGTGAACCCGGTGAGGAAGAAACTGCAGAAGATGAAAAAATATGGAAGGGAAAAGTGAAGATAAAGAGTGCATGCTGGAAGAGTGGTCAGGAGAAGGGATCGAGAGTGGTCAGGAGAAGGGACCCAGAGTGGTCAGGAGAAGGGACCGAGAGTGGTCAGGAGAAGGGACCGATGCTAATATTTTTTGAAGTTCTAGCCAGTGAAAATCTGATTCTGATGATTAAGGATTTGTACATAAACCCTCAAAAAATATTCAGTTGGGGAAAGAGTAAATATAAGAAAATGGAAATTTAAAAATATTTCCTCTAAACTTAAAAGGAAGGAAAAGCAACATTTTTAGAGTACTTTTAGTAAATTTGAACAGTACCTTTTACAGGGTCTATATTACCATGTGACAGGGCTGTTCATCGAATGCCCTTATGTTGACACGTACATATGAGCGTTTGATGAACAGCTCTGTCGACATGGTAATATAGACCCCTTTAGCACTGTAAAAAGGACAGAGATACTAGAATTGTGGGCTAAATGTGATGTGGATGTTATTCTATTAGAGGATGTAAGATTCCTGACAAGTGAAGAAAGACTGCAAACAGAAAATTGTGTGGTGGAAATATAATCTGAAACTTTGGAAGAGAACGTTGTAATGGAGTGGCTGTGTTGTGTAAAAAAGTAAAAAAAAATGGGAAAATACTAGATGTAATGTTGGTAAGGATAGGAAGGTTAACTGTTGTAGATGTGTGGTGGAGAGAACGTGTTTACAGAATCAGTATTATATGCATATATATAATTAGCAAGGAAAGAGAGAATCACTTTCATCAAATATTTCACTGTGGTGGATAACATGAAAATTATAATTGCAGGGAGCATTAATTGTGATTTAAGGGGGAATGCAAAAAGAAAGGGAAAGATGTAAAAAATACAGGGAGTGATAAAATGTGGTAGATTAGCTGTATGGTACAAAAGTCAATAGACTTACGGAGGTGGCACATGGATCTGAAATTGATTGTTTTGTATTATTGGAAAGCTTGGGGTAGTAGATGGTGATGCAGTTGTGATGGGTGTTTCAGCCCATTTAACAATATGGATGGGGGTGATAAAAGAAAAGAAGGATATTAAAATAGGAAAGGGAATAAAAAGAATAAATGAGAAATGATTGGATGAAATTGGAGCGTGGGAAGTATTGCAGTTATGCAAAGATAATATAACCATGAAGGACTTCAATAAAAAGTGGTCTGAATGATGGAATGAATTAAAAAGGAGTATACAAAGTGATTTTTCAATGGCAGGATGTAAGAAAGGAATAGAAAATAAAGTAGAGGAAATACATAAAAAATATTAGAGAATTCAGAGAATAATACAAGAGAGTATTAGTGCATATAAAAGAATACATAAAAAAATCAAGAAAAAAATAAGGCATTAATGTTCAGGCTGATACATTGTTTACAAGGATGAAGGAAAGAGGTATTTCCATCTTCTTCTTCTTCTTTCGGCTTTTTCCCGGTTAGGGGTCGCCACAGTGGATCACCTGTCCGCTCATGATTGGCAGTGGAATTTTACAGTGTCGAGTTGCCAGCCCGGCACCCAACCTTCCACAGAAGGCACACACACCACGCACTCACACCTAGGGCCAATTTAGAGTGTCCAATACACCTACAGCATGTCTTTGGGATGTGGGAGGAAACCAGAGCACCCGGAGGAAACCCACACGACCACAGGGAGGACATGTAGACTCCGCACAGAAGGTACCCCAGCCGAGGATCGAACCAAAGAACCTCTTTCTGTGAGGCGGCACCGCTAACCGCTGCACCACTGTGGCCGCCCGAAAGAGGTATTTCCATATCTGGATGAAATAGTAAAGGAGGATATAAGAGAAGAGATTAAAAGAACACAAGCAAATTGGAAAATATGTACGAGTAAAAAGAATGAAAATTACAAAGAATGGAAATTAAAAAAAAATCCAGAATGCATTAAGGAAGAATTTGAAAATGAAATCACTATTAGTGAACTGGATGAAGTATTTAGGAAAGTAAATGTTGATTCAGTATCAGGCCCAGATGATATAGGGTATGGAATGTACAAGAAATTAATAGACTGGCAAAGAAAGTATTTTGTAAATGGACTAAATGAATGGCTGAAGGAAAGGTTCGCTTAAGAAGAGTTATGTAGTGGCATGTTAATTCTGTATGGACGAATGATGAGAAGAATTACATAATAAAATTGAGACCCCATCACACTAAATAACAGAGATTATAAATTTTTCTTGAGAATAATACAGAGGATAATGGAAAGAAGGATCAGGATATTATGGAGAAAGAATATGTGGTATAAAAGGGAAGGGATGTCAAGAATTGTTACTGATTGTGGATCATAATGTAAGTAAAAGGGAGGTGATGACACATAATAGGGGATATTAGCAAAACATTTGATACAGTATGACATGGTGCTATGTGGGATGTTATGGGAAAATACGGAAAAGGTAATAGAATTAGGACAGTGTGTCTGTTAGCATCTCAAAATAATAAACTCAGAGTGTTAGTGAAGGGGTGGCTGAGTAAAGAAATATGAAGTGTGGTATAAGACGGGGATGTCCCATGAGTGGAATATTGTTTGCATTGGTAACAAATGCGATAGTGGGTGAAGTCAATTATAGAATGAAAGATGCTAGAGATGTGAAGGAAAAGGATGTAGTCATTCTAGTAGTTTTGACATACACAGATGATATAGTTGTAGTTGCTAACTAAATATGGATGTGAGAAGTATTGTTTTGTCTCAATTGATGTTTAAAGGAAATGGGAATGACCTTGAATAAAGATAAAATTATAGGTTCAGGTGATGTGACAACTGCGGGTGTGTATTTTTCAATGAATGAAGTGACTTTGCTAGGGATAACATTTTGAGGAAAAGTATATAGTTATGGCTCAATAAGAGGGTTTGATAAAAGAAATTAAAGAAATATGCCTTCTATGGAGGATGTCTAAATTAGCATTCAGAAAAAAGTTTTATCTACTGAATTCTGTATTGATGCAGAAAATAGCATACTTTCAAATGTTTATACGATCCCAGAAAAATATAAAAATAAATTCTGCAGTTGGTGTTTTCTTTCATATGTGATTCAAGATTAAACTCAGTGAAAAGAAATGTGTTGTATACGAGTGAAGATGAACAAGGATTGGGGTTGGAAAATCCATTTTTTTTATTCTGCTTTCCTATATGTGTACATAGTATTAAAGTGGGTAAAGTAAGAGAATAAGAAATTATTTGGGAAAATGTTTAAATATAAATACAAAAAGGTCTGGGAGATGATGAGGATAAGAAAAAGACAAAAATAATATGTAAATGAATACATTTAAAATTACCAAAAAATAATAACATGGAAAATAAAACTTGATGATATAGAGAAATATAGGAATATGTCCTATAATAATGTGATGAAACAATATTATTATGTAAATCCATGGGAAATGTTACCATAAGTGATTAAAGCCATTAAAGTAAGGAAGAGTGGTGTACCATAATAGTAAAGGGTCACAATTTCCTATGGAGACTGCATTTACATTTGAAAGTGCATGTTTATTTTGTGGGGAGGAAGAGACAACAGAGCATGTCCTTTTGAAATGTAAAAGAGTGATGACACTCTGGAAAAAGTTCTGTGAAGAAATGTTTTTTGAAAATATTAATGACAAACAATATTGATATGAAGAGGATTATGTAGGGATATTATAAGAACAAGAAGAAAAATTATGTGAGAAGGGTAGATAAGAATGTATTTTAAGTCATATGGGTTATTGGGGATGAAAGGATGAATGAAATTTTGTTTAATGGGAAACGGATTTTGGCAGATGTGTTGCAAAAATGAGATTATGGTTGTGGCAGTAAGACTGTGGGTCAGTTATGGGAGAATAATAATGAAGATGTTATATGAAGAATGAAAAATAGTAAAAAATAGAAATATGTTTACACGTGGCTGTAAATATGTATGTTTTGTACATCTGTAAATATGTCTACATTTGTAGCAAACAGTTCGCTACAGTTTAAAAGAAAAAATATATTTTAAATAAAATATGTTAAAGGAAGGTGGGGTGCAGGGCATAGGAATGGAAAGTGATTGTCTGGGGCTGGAGCGAGGGGGCGTGCCATGCACCTGGCAACCTGTTTGGTGTACCAGGCATGTCCTTCTTTTGTTTTTGGGGAAGGGGGTGCATAGCTCTAACTGTAGTAAGCCGATCACTTATGGTTTATTATGGTGAGGTGTTTATTTTTGCTCTTCCCTTGAAAAGCTGAGAGGGTGGGGCGCTTGCTGGTTGATACCACCGGCCAAGGGCAGTAACTGAACCAGCTATGATTATGTGTGTGTGTGTGTGTGTGTGTGTGTGTGTGTGTGTGTGTGTGTGTGTGTGTGTGTGTGTGTGTGTGTGTGTGTGTGTGTGTGTGTGTGTGTGTGTGTGTGTGTGTGTGTGTGTGTGTGTGTTTATACACTTACAAACTCATTACCTTCACAGCAATCTCTCACAAAGAAAATCTGCTCTGAAACACTAAAAAAAAGTTTGTATCAAAAGGGTATAATGCTATCCTAGTGGTTTGCCTGCAACCTTCTGTATCATCAGGCAATAAATGGGAAAGAGAAGTAGCTATTCCAGTATTGGATTCTCTCAGAAGATGAATTTCTTCAGCAGTGCATAAGGCCTTAGATTCTGTTACTTGTGATGCTGTGGTTGGCAGTGTCTCAAGAAATATATACATGCTCCTAGTGAAACAGCAAAAATGTTTCCCAACACTGTCATGGAAGCACTCTATCACTGCAGATGACTGCATTGCTGACACTGTAGTGCAGCATACGGGAAGGGTGCTGCACTCTTGAGTGTGTCGACAATCGGATTAGACATTAAATGGAGGCTCATTCTGCTTCAGTTGGTGGTTGCACAGATGGATGTAAAAGAACCCACAACACCTATCAAAAAGAGTAGAGAAAGTTCCCTGATGCCCTGGGCAATTTTTCCTTAGTAGTGTAAATGGCGTCTCAGATCTCCCCTGAAAAGAGGTAACAAGCCAATGGGACCAACATGGTCAATAAAGGCAAAACAAAATAAAACAAAATATTTTTTTTTTCTGTGTAAAAAATGGCATATTACAAGTAACTGCAAGCGTGGTATACAATATAACTTCTGTTCTGAAAAGAGACATTCTTAAAAGGAAAATTATGTTTACTGAAATGAAAAGGCTCAATATGGATAAATCACTTGAAGACTATTGATGGGATGAGGGGAGAAAAAGGAAAACAAAAAAGGTGTAGAGCATGTTGGAAGAAGAACGAAAGGTGGAACATAGAGAAGACATAAAACAAAATATGCAAAGTGAAAGTGTAGTGGAAAAGGTTAATAATGCATGTATTTTACAAAGAAAGAAACAAGGTAAATACTGAACATATAACGACAGGAAGGTTTTGTCCTTCTTCAAAAGAAAAATTAAAAAATGAAAACTGCAAACAGAATAAAGGAATAGGGCTGGGAGTAAAATAATTATCAGAATTTTCAGGAAGAGGAAGATGATGGGAGATGGAAAAGAGAGGAGGATAATGCCCAGAAAGCCATTAGCGGGAAGTATGTTTTTCCATATAAGGTTTATTGTAAATATTTGAATGTAAAGGATTTAACTAGTAAAGAAAGGGTAAGGTAGTGTTGGAAGAGTTACATAAGATAGGAGATATTTTTCTTTATAAAATTTACTCATTAATAAAGAGCAACAAAACAAGAGGCTACAAGGAATATGGGAAGAGCGTTTTCTTTCTTTTGGCTCTTGAGTGGGAGTTTTCTTTAAAATAGTGAGATACGGATAGAAAAGTTGGTGACCCAGGAGCAATTTTAGGTCAAGAAAGTTGCTGAGAGTCACACAGTTGGCAAAAAAAATCAAACCATTGAGTATAGGACCAGATGGCGTCCCAGGTTGCGTCCTACATGAACTACAAGAGGAACTAATCCCTCAAATAAAACAGCTATACAATCTCAGCCTCACTACAGGATATGTGCCCACAGAATGGCGTACAGCAACAGTGGTCCCACTCCACAAAGGTGGAGCCTCTACGGACCCTGGAAACTATCGCCCCATAAGCCTGACTAGCTTAGTCTGCAAGGCTATGGAGAGGATCATCATGGAGCTCATAAACAAAGACATTGGGGACCTACAGACACTAGATCCTACCCAGTTCGGCTTTGTCAAGGGCAGATCCTGCCTTTTGAACCTGGTTGACTTCTTTGAAACAGTCACCAAAGCCATAGATGAAGGGAAGGTAGTCCACACAGCCTATCTGGACCTTGCAAAGGCATTTGACACAATACCCCACTCGGGCATCATAGATAAGCTATCCAGCTTAAATATAAACCCCTATGTCACAAGATGGGTCGCAAACTGGCTCAAAGACAGAACCCACAGAGTGAGAGTTGCTGGAGCCATGTCAGACTCGAAACTGGTCACAAGTGGCATTCCACAGGGTTCTGTCCTGGGACCACTCTTGTTCGGTATATAATTTTCAGAGGTACAGGCAAACGTAGGAGGACTATGGCTCACCAAGTTCGCAGACGACTGCAAACTGGGCACCATAATCAACTCTCCAGCTGACACAAACATCCTTCAAAAAGGTCTCTCAGAGACAGATAACTGGTGCCAGTGCCATGGTTTAAAGCTAAATGCCAAAAAATGTATAGTCATACCCTTTGGCAAAAACAATGTGCCCACAAATTACCACATAGGCGGAAACCCATTAAGTACAGAGAAAGTTATTAGGGACCTGGGGACCCAAGTTGATAGCAATCTCTCCTTTGAAAACTACATTGCCAAAGTGGTTAGAAAGACCTTCTACATGGCCCACCTCATCACAAAGGGTTTCACATCTAGATCAAGAGAGGTAATCGTGCCCCTTTATTCATCCCTCATCAGGCCCATCATAGAATACAATGCCCCTTTTGGGATGTACCTTACCCGACACCTGCAACAATTAGAAAGACCCCAAAAGTATCTCACCAAGAGGATCAAGGGTCTCAAACAGATGCCATATGCTGCTCGGTTAAAAAAACTCCAGCTCTACTCAGTTGCATACCGCCTACTTCGAGGCGATCTATGCCTGACATACAAAGCTATGTCAAATCCAGAATTAATGGACATGCTCCACCTCAGTAAATCTAAATCCCTTAGAGCCACACACCAGAGGGACTTAAACCTCAGCACAGAAATAAATAGAACTTGCTGGAGGGACAGGTTCATAACCCAGAGGCTCCCTTCGCTCTGGAATAGAATTCCAGTTCATGTGAGGCAGAGCACCTCACTGAATCTCTTCAAGAAGAATCTCGATAAGTGGATGGGGGATCGTAGGTTTGTCCCAGGGATTACTCCCATGTCACTATTAGACAGAGGCACAGTAAACTAAACCTTAAAAAGGGCACAGTATACTCAAATCAAGGGGTGGTGTAAGCCATACAGAATCAGGCTAGGCTTATAATTGCCCCAGGGCAGATAGCCTAGTATGAACCTATGAACCTATGAACCTATAGGAAGCAACTTGTTAATATCTTGGAGTCTAATCATCTGTATTAACTGCCATACGGGTAGTTGTTATTAAAAAGGAAAAGCCTGAAAATGGAATAATGTGTATGCAGACGTTAATAAACCAGTGATAATAAAATAGCTGGATTTAATTCAAGGCCCTTTTGCTTACTAGGAAACTTATTACACGGGTTAGAGATGTCAGTGCAGATCAGATGTGAAGCATGCCAACACTCAGGAAAGTATATAAGGATGCAAAGCAGGTTAATAAATACATGTTTAGTTTTCTTTTAAAATAGTGTTGGTAGTATTAGAAAAGTGAAATTCAGTTATGCTTGTGGTGGTAGGAGGCTGTTTATGGACTACTTTTAGTGTGAAAACTTAGTCAGAGAGGACTTTTTTATACAAAATGAAATTTGTTCAATAATCATACTTAAACATGTATTTTCAAGTATTTTTGTCAAGAGATTTAATAAAAATTGGCGTAAGGACTTTCCAAGATGGTTATTGAGCACTACACAATACAGAATTTGTAAGTGATTCATTAATACTTGTTAAAGTACAGATAAGTTTAAATATTTATTTTGATTCAGGTGGAGTGGCGAGAACTACCGAGAAAAGGATCCGTAACATATATTTTGAGCTAGAAGGATACTGAAGAAAATAAATATAGGACTTATATGAAAAAAAAGGCTAGGTTGATTGCATTTATTAAGATAGGGTGGGATCAATGTAAAGAAGAGAATAAGCAAATAAGGGGGGGATTCAGTGAGCACTTGGTAAGTAAGGCAAATTACTTGATAAGAGAAGAGATATTTTTAGATTTGTAAATGCCTCAGAGGGATGCTTAGAACACTTTAAGGTAAAAAGTAATGAAACCTGAAAAGATGAGTAAATTGGAAGATAAAGAATGGAATGTGATGAAAAGTGAGGGAAGATAAAAGACATAATGAAAGGTTATATGAAGGCCAGATGATGAGAAAATGAGCCAGTGTTGGATTATGGGAGTTTAATTCAGCATAAATGACATGACCTAAGGAAAAGGAAACAGTATGAGTAGAGGGCAAACCAGGTAAAGTATAACTGGTTAGAGATGTACACGTCTCCATGTAGTTAAACAGTATGAGTAGAAGGCGTACCAGGTAAAGTATAACTTGTTATAGATGTGCACGTCTCCATGTAGTTAAACAGTATGAGTAGAAGGGGTCCCAG
>NC_056737.1:1117636681-1117706959 GCF_019279795.1 Protopterus annectens | reverse complement strand
TGGCTAGTGTGTTTTCTTTGAATCCTAACAGTTTACCGACATAAAAGGCATCACATTGCTGACAAACCGCAATGTATATAACGTTGGCAGTGTAACAATTAATGTGTTCATGAATCCTAACAGTCTGTCTGTTAATTATCATTGTTGGACCCGTGTTCAACATGTATATACAAACTGAACATCTCCCACATTTAAAATTTCCTGGTGTTTTATTAGAATGCCTGCCTACGTTGTAATTAATGCTCTCAAATATGTCTTTAAATGACATGTCCTTTCTATAAATGTATGTGATGTCTCCATTAAACAATGTGCCCAAACAGTTGTCCAACTTTATCAAATTCCAATTTTTCTTAATTATAGTTTTTATATTGTCCGATGCACCGTTATAAGTAGTAATAAAAAAAGGTATTGTGTTAATATCATACCGTCCAACATAACAACCCGAACCATCATCCTTGATGCTCAAGCGGTCTATTCTATTCAATATTGCTTTATATACTCCACTATGCCTTTTATGGGTCACCTCTCTGGAAATATTGATGCAAAATTCTTCTGGATAACCCCTATTTGTAAATAAGGATATGATAAATCGTATCGTATAAAAACTATAATTAAGAAAAATTGGAATTTGATAAAGTTGGACAACTGTTTGGGCACATTGTTTAATGGAGACATCACATACATTTATAGAAAGGACATGTCATTTAAAGACATATTTGAGAGCATTAATTACAACGTAGGCAGGCATTCTAATAAAACACCAGGAAATTTTAAATGTGGGAGATGTTCAGTTTGTATATACATGTTGAACACGGGTCCAACAATGATAATTAACAGACAGACTGTTAGGATTCATGAACACATTAATTGTTACACTGCCAACGTTATATACATTGCGGTTTGTCAGCAATGTGATGCCTTTTATGTCGGTAACGTGTAGACATCTGAGGAATACAGGAACATCTGGGGGACATAAAGAATCTTAAGCTCACTAATGCACTAGCCAGGCATACAAT
Organism: Protopterus annectens; assembly: GCF_019279795.1. Lineage (NCBI taxonomy): Eukaryota > Metazoa > Chordata > Ceratodontiformes > Protopteridae > Protopterus > Protopterus annectens. Next base: position 1,117,705,943 of record NC_056737.1, on the reverse strand, counting down.
GAAATATAAAAATCATCAATTTAAGTTTTTTGGAGTGTCCCATTTAATGCAGGAAACACAAGGAAGGATCACCAAATACAACCTGGACATATTAGAACTCAGGATGCAAATTTTGTTGAATGCACACCAGCATCCTGGTTTAAATGAATTTGTGAGTATAAAACCTGTTCTAAGAATGCACAACATTATGGGCAAATAATATTTAATAATGAAACGTATGCATTCCATTCTTCTTAGTAAAATGAATGAATAAGTATATGATTGTTAGGGTATATATTGTATTTGTATTTGTATATTCATTTACTTACAAAAAATTTTTAATAATTTTTTAATCATTTTTTCTTATGCTTACGACAATTGGTAGTCATGATTAACAAACACATCAGTTTTTATAGTTACACATACTATTAAAATATATATTTTTTATGTACAACAATATATAATATTAAGTACAATTTGGACATTGGAGAGTTTACTAGTAGGTGGACTAAGTACATAATAATTTATATTTATATTTATTTATTCACATTTAATATTGGTGTCATGATTCAATTTTTAAATAACATGCTTTTAAATAACATGCTTATAATTATAATTACAACTTATGAAAATTATATATAACATATATATATAAAGATATAAATTATTTTTATATATATTTATTGTATTTGTGTGGAATTGTTGCATTTTAACAGTACATTGGTATATAGGCTTTTGTGTGTATTTCACAAACACAGGATGGTAAGGTCAACTTACTTAAATTATACAATTTGGGTTTTAATTGTAATTGTTTTTGTATTAATCAATTAATTAAAGAACTGTGGTTAGTATTTAAGCGGCTTCTGGCATTGTACAACTTGTGTTCTGAAGAAGTCAGAGGTAACTGACGAAACCTAGGTCGACGCAGGTTGTTCATTGTTTTGTAATAAACAGTTATTTGGAGCGTTCATTGGCCTTGGCATTTTGTGGATTTACGAAGAATTTCAGAGACATTTATTGTTGTGGCATTCAATTTATCTTCCAACCACTTGTACTGATACGCTGTGCTTCGTCTTTCTGCTGAGTATAACTTGTTATAGATGTGCATGTCTCCATGTAGTTAAACAGTATGAGTAGAGGGCGTACCAGGTAAAGTATAACTTATAGATGTGCAGATGTTCATGTAGTTAAACAGTGTGAGTAGAAGGCGTACCAGGTAAAGTATAACTTGTTATAGATGTGCACGTCTCCATGTAGTTAAACAGTATGAGTAGAAGACGTAGCAGGTAAAGTATAACTTGTTATTGATGTGCACGTCTCCATGTAGTTAAACAGTATGAGTAGAAGGTGTACCAGGTAAAGTATAACTTGTTATAGATGTGCACGTCTCCATGTAGTTAAACAGTATGAGTAGAAGGCGTACCAGGTAAAGTATAATTTGTTATAGATGTGCATGTCTCCATGTAGTTAAAAAGTATGAGTAAAAGGCATACAGGTAAAGTATAACTTGTTAGAGATGTGCACGTCTCCATGTAGTTAAACAGTATGAGTAGAGGGAATGCCAGGTAAAGTATAACTTATAGATGTACAGATCTCCATGTAGTTAAACAGTATGAGTAGAAGGCATACCAGGTAAAGTATAACTTGTTATAGATGTGCACATCTCCCTGTAGTTAAACAGTATGAGTAGAAGATGTAGCAGGTAAAGTATAACTTGTTATAGATGTGCACGTCTCCATGTAGTTAAACAGTATGAATAGAAGGCGTACCAGGTAAAGTATACCTTGTTATAGATGTGAACATCTCCATGTTGTTAAACAGATGAGTAGAAGTCAAACCAGGTAAAGTATAACTTATAGATGTGCGCGTCTCCATGTAGTTAAACAGTATGAGTAGAAGGCGTACCGGGTAAAGTATAACTTGTTACAGATGTGCACATCTCCATGTAGTTAAACAGTATGAGTAGAAGGTGTACCAGGTAAAGTATAACTTATAGATGTAAAGATGTCCATGTAGTTAAACAGTATGAGTAGAGGACATAACAGGTAAGGTATAACTTGTTCTAGATGTGCACATCTCCACGTAGTTAAACAGTATGAGTAGAAGGCATACCAGGTAAAGTATAACTTGTTATATATGCGCACATCTCCATGTAGTTAAACAGTATGAGTAGAAGGCTTACCAGGTAAAGTATAACTTATAGATGTGCAGATGTTCATGTAGTTAAACAGTATGAGAAGAAGGCGTACCATGTAAAGTATAACTTGTTATAGATGTGCATGTCTCCATGTAGTTAAACAGTATGAGTAGAAGGCATACAGGTAAAGTATAACGTGTCATAGATGTGCAAGTCTACATGTAGTTAAACAGTATGAGTAGAAGGCGTACCAGGTAAAGTATAACTTGTTATAGATGTGCACTTCTCCATGTAGTTAAACAGTATGAGTAGAAGGCGTACCAGGTAAAGTATAACTTGTTATAGATGTGCCAGTCTCCATGTAGTTAAACAGTGTGAGTAGAAGGTGTACCAGGTAAAGTATAACTTGTTATAGATGTGCACGTCTCCATGTAGTTAAACAGTATGAGTTGAAGGCGTACCAGGTAAAGTATAACTTGTTATAGATGTGCATGTCTCCATGTAGTTAAACAGTATGAGTAGAAGGCATACAGGTAAAGTATTACTTGTTATAGATGTGCACGTTTCCATTTAGATAAATAGTATGAGTAGAGGCCGTACCAGGTAAGGTATAACTTGTTCTAGATGTGCACGTCTCCATGTAGTTAAACAGTATGAGTAGAAGGCGTACCAGGTAAAGTATAACTTGTTATAGATGTGCATGTCTCCATGTAGTTAAACAGAATGAGTAGAAGGCATACAGGTAAAGTATAACTTGTCATAGATGTGCACATCTCCATGTAGTTAAACAGTAAGAGGAGAAGGCATATCAGGAAAAGTATAACTTATAGATGTCCACATCTCCATGTAGTTAAACAGTATGAGTAGAAGGCGTACCAGGTAAAATATAACTTATAGATGTGCACATCTCCATGTAGTTAAACAGTATGAGTAGAAGGCATACCAGGTAAAGTATAACTTGTTGTAGATGTGCACGTCTCCATGTAGTTAAACAGTATGAGTAGAAGGCTTACCAGGTAAAGTATAACTTGTAATAGATGTGCCCGTCTCCATGTAGTTAAACAGTATGAGTAGAAGGCATACCAGGTGAAGTATAACTTGTTCAATATGTGCACGTCTCCATGTAGTTAAACAGTATGATTAGAGGGTGTACCAGGTAAAGTATAACTTGTTATAGATGTGCACATCTCCATGTAGCTAAACAGTATGAGTAGAAGGCGTACCAGTTAAAGGTTAACTTGTTCTAGATGTGCATGTCTCAATGTAGTTAAACAGTATGAGTAGAGGGGGTACCGGGTAAAGTATAACTTGTTATAGATGTGCACATCTCCTTGTAGTTAAACAGTATGACTAGAAGGCGTACCAGGTAAAGAATAACTTGTTATAGATGTGCACTTCTCCATGTAGTTAAACAGTATGAGTAGAAGGCGTACCAGGTAAAGTATAACTTGTTATAGATGTGTACATCTCCATGTAGTTAAACAGTATGAGTAGAAGGCGTACCGGGTAAAGTGTAACTTGTTATACATTTGCATGTCTCCATGTAGTTAAACAGTATGAGTAGAACGCGTACCAGGTAAAGTAAAACTTGTTATAGATGCGCACGTCTCCATGTAGTTAAACAGTATGAGTAGAAGGCGTACCAGGTAAAGTATAACTTTTTCTAGATGTGCACGTCTCCATGTAGTTAAACAGTATGAGTAGAAGGTGTACCTGGTAAAGTATAGCCTGTTATAGATGTGCACATCTCCATGTAGTTAAACAGTATGAGTAGAGGGCATACCAGGTAAAGTGTAACTTGTAGTAGATGTGCACGTCTCCATGTAGTTAAACAGTATGAGTCGAAGGAGTACCAGGTAAAGTATAACTTGTTATAGATGTGCACGTCTCCATGTAGTTGAACAGTGTGAGTAGAAGGTGTGCCAGGTAAAGTATAACTTGTTATAGATGTGCACGTCTTCATGTAGTTAAACAGTATGAGTAGAAGGTGTACTAGGTAAAGTATAACTTGTTGTAGATGTGCACATATCCATGTAGTTAAACAGTATGAGTAGAGGGCGTAGCAGGTAAAGTATAACTTGTTATAGATGTGCACGTCTTCATGTAGTTAAACAGTATGAGTAGAAGGCGTACCAGTTGAAGTATAACTTGTTGAAGATGTGCATATCTCCATGCAGTTAAACAGTAGGAGTAGTGGGAGTACCAGGTAAAGTATAACTTGTTATAGATGTGCACATCTCCATGTAGCTAAACAGTATGAGTAGAAGGTGTACCAGGTAAAGTATAACTTGTTCTAGATGTGCACTTCTCCATGTAGTTAAACAGTATGAGTAATGGGCGTACCGGGTAAAGAATAACTTGTTATAGATGTGCATGTTTCAATGTAGTTAAACAGTATGAGTAGAAGGCGTAACATGTTAAGTATAACTTGTTATAGATGTGCACGTCTCCTTGTAGTTAAACAGTATGACTTGAAGGCGTACCAGGTAAAGTATAACTTGTTATAGATGTGCATGTCTCCTTGTAGTTAAACAGTATGACTAGAAGGCGTACCATTTAAAGAATAACTTGTTATAGATGTGCACTTCTCCATGTAGTTAAACAGTATGAGAAGAAGGCATACAGGGTAAAGTATAACTTGTTATACATGTGCACGTCTCCATGTAGTTAAGCAGTATGAGTAGAAGGCGTACCAGGTAAAGAATAACTTGTTATAGATGTGCACATCTCCATGTAGTTAAACAGTATGAGTAGAAGGCGTACCAGGTAAAGTATAACTTGTTATAGATGTGCACGTTTCCATGTAGTTAAACAGAATGAGTAGAAGGCGTACCAGGTAAGGTATAACTTGTTATAGATGTGCACGTCTCTATGTAGTGAAACAATATGAATAGAAGGCGTACCAGGTGAAGTATAACTTGTTACAGATATGCACGTCTCCATGTAGTTACACAGTATGAGTTGAAGGCGTACCAGGTAAAGTATAAATTGTTATAGATTTGCACCTCTCCATGTAGTTAAACAGTAAGAATAGAGGGCATACCAGGTAAAGTATAACTTGTTGTAGATGTGCACGTCTCCATGTAGTTAAACAGTATGAGTAGAAGGCGTTCCAGGTAAAGTATAACTTGTTCTAGATGTGCACATCTCCATTTAGTTAAACAGTATGAGTAGAAGGCTTACCAGGTAAAGTGTAATTTGTTCTAGATGTGCACGTCTCCATGTAGTTAAACAGTTTGAGTAGAAGGCGTACCGGGTAAAGTGTAACTTGTTATACATTTGCATGTCTCCATGTAGTTAAACAGTATGAGTAGAACGCGTACCAGGTAAAGTAAAACTTGTTATAGATGCGCACGTCTCCATGTAGTTAAGCAGTATGAGTAGAGGGCATACCAGGTAAAGTATAACTTTTTCTAGATGTGCACGTCTCCATGTAGTTAAACAGTATGAGTAGAAGGCGTACCAGGTAAAGTATAACTTGTTAAAGATGTGCACGTCTCCATGTAGTTAAACAGTATGAGTAGAAGGCGTACCTGGTAAAGTATAGCCTGTTATAGATGTGCACATCTCCATGTAGTTAAACAGTATGAGTAGAGGGCATACCAGGTAAAGTATAACTTGTTGTAGATGTGCACGTCTCCATGTAGTTAAACAGTATGAGTCGAAGGAGTACCAGGTAAAGTATAACTTGTTATAGATGTGCACGTCTCCATGTAGTTGAACAGTGTGAGTAGAAGGTGTGCCAGGTAAAGTATAACTTGTTATAGATGTGCACGTCTTCATGTAGTTAAACAGTATGAGTAGAAGGTGTACTAGGTAAAGTATAACTTGTTGTAGATGTGCACATATCCATGTAGTTAAACAGTATGAGTAGAGGGCGTAGCAGGTAAAGTATAACTTGTTATAGATGTGCACGTCTTCATGTAGTTAAACAGTATGAGTAGAAGGCGTACCAGTTGAAGTATAACTTGTTGAAGATGTGCATATCTCCATGCAGTTAAACAGTAGGAGTAGTGGGAGTACCAGGTAAAGTATAACTTGTTTTAGATGTGCACATCTCCATGTAGCTAAACAGTATGAGTAGAAGGTGTACCAGGTAAAGTATAACTTGCTCTAGATGTGCACTTCTCCATGTAGTTAAACAGTATGAGTAATGGGCGTACCGGGTAAAGAATAACTTGTTATAGATGTGCATGTTTCAATGTAGTTAAACAGTATGAGTAGAAGGCGTAACATGTTAAGTATAACTTGTTATAGATGTGCACGTCTCCTTGTAGTTAAACAGTATGACTTGAAGGCGTACCAGCTAAAGTATAACTTGTTATAGATGTGCATGTCTCCTTGTAGTTAAACAGTATGACTAGAAGGCGTACCATTTAAAGAATAACTTGTTATAGATGTGCACTTCTCCATGTAGTTAAACAGTATGAGAAGAAGGCATACCGGGTAAAGTATAACTTGTTATACATGTGCACGTCTCCATGTAGTTAAGCAGTATGAGTAGAAGTTGTACCAGGTAAAGAATAACTTGTTATAGATGTGCACATCTCCATGTAGTTAAACAGTATGAGTAGAAGGCGTACCAGGTAAAGTATAACTTGTTATAGATGTGCACGTTTCCATGTAGTTAAACAGAATGAGTAGAAGGTGTACCAGGTAAGGTATAACTTGTTGTAGATGTGCACGTCTCCATGTAGTTAAACAGTATGAGAAGAAGGCATACTGGGTAAAGTATAACTTGTTATACATGTGCACGTTTCCATGTAGTTAAACAGAATGAGTAGAAGGCGTACCAGGTAAGGTATAACTTGTTATAGATGTGCACGTCTCTATGTAGTGAAACAATATGAATAGAAGGCGTACCAGGTGAAGTATAACTTTTTCTAGATGTGCACTCTCTGTGTAGTTAAACAGTATGAGTAGAAGGCATCCCAGTTAAAGTATAACTTGTTATAGATGTGTAAGTCTGCATGTAGTTAAACAGTATGAGTAAAAAGCATACCAGGTAAAGGATAACTTGTTATAGATGTGCACTTCTCCATGTAGTTAAACAGAATGAGTAGAAGATGTACCAGGGAAAGTATAACTTGTTATAGATGTGCACATCTCCATGTAGTTAAACAGTATGAGTAGAGGATGTACACATCTCCATGTAGTTAAACAGTTTCAGTAGAGGATGTACCAGGTAAGGTATAACTTGTTATAGATGTGCACATCTCCATGTAGTTAAACAGTATGGGTAGAAGGCCTAACAGGTAAAGTATAACTTATTATAGATGTGCACGTCTGCATGTAGTTAAACAGTATGAGTAGAAGGTGTACCAGGTAAAGTATAACTTGTTATAGATGTGCACCTCTCCATGTAGTTAAACAGTATGAGTAGAATGCGTACCTGGTAAAGTATAATTTGTTATAGATGTGCACATCTACATGTAGTTAAACAGTATGAGTAGAACGCGTACCAGGTAAATTACAATTTGTTATAGATGTGCACGTCTCCATGTAGTTAAACAGTATGAGTAGAAGGCGTACCAGGTAAAGTATAACTTGTTATAGATGTGCACGTCTCCATGTAGTTAAACAGTATGAGTAGAAGGCGTACCAGGTAAAGTATAACTTGTTATATATGTGCACATCTCAATGTTGTTAAACAGTATGAGTAGAAGTCAAACCAGGTAAAGTATAACTTATAGATGTGCACGTCTCCATGTAGTTAAACAGTATGAGTAGAAGGCGTACCGGGTAAAGTATAACTTGTTATAGATGTGCACATCTCCATGTAGTTATACAGTATGAGTAGAAGGCGTACAAGGTAAAGTATAACTTATAGATGTGCAGATGTCCATGTAGTTAAACAGTATGAGTAGAGGGCATAACAGGTAAAGTATAACTTGTTCTAGATGTGCACATCTCCATGTAGTTAAACAGTATGAGTAGAAGGCGTACCAGGTAAAGTATAACTTATAGATGTGCAGATGTCCATGTAGTTAAACAGTATGAGAAGAAGGCGTACCAGGTAAAGTATAATTTGTTATAGATGTGCACGTCTCCGTGTAGTTAAACAGTATGAGTAGAAGGCGTCCCACGTCTCCATGTAGTTAAACAGTATGAGTAGAAGGTATACCAGTTAATGTAAAACTTGTTATAGATGTGCACGTCTCCATGTAGTTAAACAGTATGAGTAGAATGCGTACCAGGTAAAGTATAACTTTTTCTAGATGTGCACTCTCTGTGTAGTTAAACAGTATGAGTAGAAGGCATACCAGTTAAAGTATAACTTGTTATAGATGTGTAAGTCTGCATGTAGTTAAACAGTATGAGTAGAAAGCATACCAGGTAAAGTATAACTTGTTATAGATGTGCACTTCTCCATGTAGTTAAACAGTATGAGTAGAAGATGTACCAGGGAAAGTATAACTTGTTATAGATGTGCACATCTCCATGTAGTTAAACAGTATGAGTAGAGGATGTACCAGGTAAGGTATAACTTGTTATAGATGTGCACATCTCCATGTAGTTAAACAGTATGAGTAGAAGGCGTACCAGGTAAAGTATAACTTGTTATAGATGTGCACGTCTCCCTGTAGTTAAACAGTATTTGTAGAAGGCGTACCAGGTAAAATATAACTTGTTATAGATGTTTACGTCTTCATGTAGTTAAACAGTATGGGTAGAAGACCTAACAGGTAAAGTATAACATATTATAGATGTGCACGTCTGCATGTAGTTAAACAGTATGAGTAGAAGGTGTACCAGGTAAAGTATAACTTGTTATAGATGTGCACCTCTCCATGTAGTTAAACAGTATTTGTAGAAGGCATACCAGGTAAAATATAACTTGTTATAGATGTGCACGTCTCCATGTAGTTAAACAGTATGAGTAGAAGGCGTACCAGGTAAAGTATAACTTGTTATAGATGTGCACGACTCCATGTAGTTAAACAGTATGAATAGAGGGCGTATAGGTAATGTATAACTTATAGATGTGTAGATATCCATGTAGTTAAACTGTATGAGTAGAATGCGTACCAGGTAAAGTATAACTTGTTATAGTTCTGCACGTCTCCATGTAGTTAAACAGTATGAGTAGAAGGCGTACAAGGTAAATTATAACTTGTTATAGATGCGCACATCTCCATGTAGTTAAACAGTATGAGTAGAAGGCGTACCAGGTAAAGTATAACTTGTTATAGATGTGCACGTCTCCATGTAGTTAAACAGTATGAGTAGAAGGTGTACCAGGTAAAGTATAACTTGTTATAGATGTGCACATCTACATGTAGTTAAACAGTATGAGTAGAACGCGTACCAGGTAAATTACAATTTGTTATAGACGTGCACGTCTCCATGTAGTTAAACAGTATGAGTAGAAGGCGTACAAGGTAAATTATAACTTGTTATAGATGCGCACGTCTCCATGTAGTTAAACAGTATGAGTAGAAGGCTTACCAGGTAAAGTATAACTTGTAATAGATGTGCAGATGTCCATGTAGTTAAACAGTATGAGACGAAGGCGTACCAGGTAAAGTATAACTTGTTATAGATGTGCACGTCTCCGTGTAGTTAAACAGTATGAGTAGAAGGCGTCCCAGGTAAAGTATAACTTGTTATGGATGTGCACATCTCCATGTAGTTAAACAGTATGAGTAGAAGGCGTACCAGGTAAAGTATAACTTGTTATAGATGTGCACGTCTCCATGTAGTTAAACAGTATGAGTAGAAGGCGTACCAGGTAAAGTATAACTTGTTATAGATGTGCACTTCTCCATGTAGTTAAACAGTATGAGTAAAAAGCATACCAGGTAAAGTATAACTCATAGATGTGCAGATCTCCATGTAGTTAAACAGTATGAGTAGAAGGCATACCAGGTAAAGTATAACTTGTTATAGATGTGCACGTCTCCCTGTAGTTAAACAGTATGAGTAGAAGACGTAGCAGGTAAAGTATAACTTGTTATAGATGTGCACGTCTCCATGTAGTTAAACAGTATGAGTAGAATGTGTACCAGGTAAAGTATAACTTGTTATAGATGTGCACGTTTCCATGTAGATAAATAGTATGAGTAGAGGGCGTACCAGGTAAGGTATAACTTGTTCTAGATGTGCACTTCTCCATATAGTTAAACAGTATGAGTAGAAGGCGTACCAGGTAAAGTATAACTTCTTATAGATGTGTACATCTCCCTGTAGTTAAACAGTATGAGTAGAAGATGTAGCAGGTAAAGTATAACTTGTTATAGATGTGCACATCTGCATGTAGTTAAACAGTATGAATAGAAGGCGTACCAGGTAAAGTATAACTTGTTATATATGTGCACATCTCCATGTTGTTAAACAGTATGAGTAGAAGTCAAACCAGGTAAAGTATAACTTATAGATGTGCACGTCTCCATGTAGTTATACAGTATGAGTAGAAGGCGTACTAGGTAAAGTATAACTTATAGATGTGCAGATGTCCATGTAGTTAAACAGTATGAGTAGAGGACATAACAGGTAAAGTATAACTTGTTCTAGATGTGCACATCTCCATGTAGTTAAACAGTATGAGTAGAAGGCGTACCAGGTAAAGTATAACTTATAGATGTGCAGATGTCCATGTAGTTAAACAGTATGAGAAGAAGGCGTACCAGGTAAAGTATAACTTGTTATAGATGTGCATGTCTCCGTGTAGTTAAACAGTAAGAGGAGAAGGCATATCAGGAAAAGTATAACTTATAGATGTCCACATCTCCATGTAGTTAAACAGTATGAGTAGAAGGCGTACCAGGTAAAATATAACTTATAGATGTGCACATCTCCATGTAGTTAAGCAGTATGAGTAGAAGGCATACCAGGTAAAGTATAACTTGTTGTAGATGTGCATGTCTCCATGTAGTTAAACAGTATGAGTAGAAGGCTTACCAGGTAAAGTATAACTTGTAATAGATGTGCACGTCTCCATGTAGTTAAACAGTATGAGTAGAAGGCATACCAGGTGAAGTATAACTTGTTATAGATGTGCACGTCTCCATGTAGTTACACAGTATGAGTTGAAGGCGTACCAGGTAAAGTATAACTTGCTATAGATGTGCACGTCTCCATGTAGTTAAACAGTATGAGTAGAGGGCATGCCAGGTGGAGTATAACTTGTTGTAGAGATGCACGTCTCCATGTAGTTAAACATTATGAGTAGAAGGCATACCAGGTAACGTATAACTTATAGATGTGCAGATCTCCATGTAGTTAAACAGTATGAGTAGAAGGCTTACCAGGTAAAGTATAACTTGTTATAGATGTGCACGTCTCCATGTAGTTAAACAGTATGAGTAGAAGACGTAGCAGGTAAAGTATAACTTCTTATAGATGTGCATGTCTCCATGTAGTTAAACAGTATGAGTAGAAGGTGTACCAGGTAAAGTATAACTTGTTATAGATGTGCAACTTTCCATGTAGATAAATAGTATGAGTAGAGGGCATACCAGGTAAGGTATAACTTGTTCTAGATGTGCACTTCTCCATGTAGTTAAACAGTATGAGTAGAAGGCTTACCAGGTAAAGTATAACTTGTTATAGATGTGCACGTCTCCATGTAGTTAAACAGTATGAGTAGAGGGAATGCCAGGTAAAGTATAACTTATAGATGTACAGATCTCCATGTAGTTAAACAGTATGAGTAGAAGGCATACCAGGTAAAGTATAACTTGTTATAGATGTGCTCATCTCCCTGTAGTTAAACAGTATGAGTAGAAGATGTAGCAGGTAAAGTATAACTTGTTATAGATGTGCACGTCTCCATGTAGTTAAACAGTATGAATAGAAGGCGTACCAGGTAAAGTATAACTTGTTATAGATGTGAACATCTCCATGTTGTTAAACAGATGAGTAGAAGTCAAACCAGGTAAAGTATAACTTATAGATGTGCGCGTCTCCATGTAGTTAAACAGTATGAGTAGAAGGCGTACCGGGTAAAGTATAACTTGTTACAGATGTGCACATCTCCATGTAGTTAAACAGTATGAGTAGAAGGTGTACCAGGTAAAGTATAACTTATAGATGTAAAGATGTCCATGTAGTTAAACAGTATGAGTAGAGGACATAACAGGTAAGGTATAACTTGTTCTAGATGTGCACATCTCCACGTAGTTAAACAGTATGAGTAGAAGGCATACCAGGTAAAGTATAACTTGTTATAGATGCGCACATCTCCATGTAGTTAAACAGTATGAGTAGAAGGCTTACCAGGTAAAGTATAACTTATAGATGTGCAGATGTTCATGTAGTTAAACAGTATGAGAAGAAGGCGTACCATGTAAAGTATAACTTGTTATAGATGTGCATGTCTCCATGTAGTTAAACAGTATGAGTAGAAGGCATACAGGTAAAGTATAACGTGTCATAGATGTGCAAGTCTACATGTAGTTAAACAGTATGAGTAGAAGGCGTACCAGGTAAAGTATAACTTGTTATAGATGTGCACGTCTCCATGTAGTTAAACAGTATGAGTAGAAGGCGTACCAGGTAAAGTATAACTTGTTATAGATGTGCACGTCTCCATGTAGTTAAACAGTATGAGTAGAAGGTGTACCAGGTAAAGTATAACTTGTTATAGATGTGCACGTCTCCATGTAGTTAAACAGTATGAGTAGAAGGCGTACCAGGTAAAGTATAACTTGTTATAGATGTGCACATCTCCATGTAGTTAAACAGTATGAGTAGAAGGCTTACCAGGTAAAGTATAACTTGTAATAGATGTGCAGATGTTCATGTAGTTAAACAGTATGAGTAGAAGGCGTACCAGGTAAAGTATAACTTGTTATAGATGTGCATGTCTCCATGTAGTTAAACAGTATGAGTAGAAGGCATACAGGTAAAGTATAACTTGTCATAGATGTGCACATCTCCATGTAGTTAAACAGTAAGAGGAGAAGGCATATCAGGAAAAGTATAACTTATAGATGTCCACATCTCCATGTAGTTAAACAGTATGAGTAGAAGGCGTACCAGGTAAAATATAACTTATAGATGTGCACATCTCCATGTAGTTAAACAGTATGAGTAGAAGGCATACCAGGTAAAGTATAACTTGTTGTAGATGTGCACGTCTCCATGTAGTTAAACAGTATGAGTAGAAGGCTTACCAGGTAAAGTATAACTTGTAATAGATGTGCCCGTCTCCATGTAGTTAAACAGTATGAGTCGAAGGCGTACAAGGTAAAGTGTAACTTGTTGTAGATGTGCACATCTCCATGTAGTTAAACTGTATGAGTAGAAGGCATACCAGGTAAAGTATAACTTGTTATACATGTGCATACCTCCATGTAGTTAAACAATATGAGTAGAAGGCGTACCAGGTAAAGTATAACTTATAGATGTGCAGATGTCCATGTAGTTAAACAGTATGAGAAGAAGGCGTACCAGGTAAAGTATAACTTGTTATAGATGTGCACGTCTCCGTGTAGTTAAACAGTATGAGTAGAAGGCGTCCCAGGTAAAGTATAACTTGTTATAGATGTGCACGTCTACATGTAGTTAAACAGTATGAGTAGAGGGCATGCCAGGTGAAGTATAACTTGTTGTAGAGATGCACGTCTACATGTAGTTAAACAGTATGAGTAGAAGGCGTACCAGGTAAAGTATAACTTGTTATAGATGTGCACATCTCCATGTAGTTAAACAGTATGAGTAGAGGGCATACCAGATAAAGTGTAACTTGTTCTAGATGTGCACGTCTCCATGTAGTTAAACAGTATGAGAAGAAGGCATAGCAGGTAAAGTATAACTTCTTATAGATGTACAAGTCTCCATGTAGTTAAACAGTATGAGTAGAAGGTATACCAGGTGAAATATAACTTGTTATAGATGTGCACGTTTCCATGTAGATAAATAGTATGAGTAGAGGGCGTACCAGGTAAGGTATAACTTTTTCTAGATGTGCACTTCTCCATGTAGTTAAACAGTATGAGTAGAAGGCGTACCAGGTAAAGTATAACTTGTTATAGATGTGCACGTCTCCATGTAGTTAAACAGTATGAGTAGAATGCTTACCAGGTAAAGTATAACTTGTTATAGATGTGCACATCTCCATGTAGTTAAACAGTATGAGTAGAGGGAATGCCAGGTAAAGTATAACTTATAGATGTACAGATCTCCATGTAGTTAAACAGTATGAGTAGAAGGCATACCAGGTAAAGTATAACTTGTTATAGATGTGCACGTCTCCATGTAGTTAAACAGTATGAGTAGAAGGCGTACCAGGTAAAGTATAACTTGTTATAGATGTGCACGTCTCCATGTAGTTAAACAGTATGAGTAGAAGGCGTACCAGGTAAAGTATAACTTGTTATAGATGTGCACGTCTCCATGTAGTTAAACAGTATGAGTAGAAGACAATGCAGGTAAAGTATAACTTTTTATAGATGTGCACATCTCCATGTAGTTAAACAGTATGAGTAGAAGGCGTACCAGGTAAAGTATAACTTGTTATAGATGTGCATGTCTCCATGTAGTTAAACAGTATGAGTAGAAGGCATAATAGGTAAGGTATAACTTGTTCTAGATGTGCACATCTCCATGTAGTTAAACAGTATGAGTAGAAGGAGTACCAGGTAAAGTATAACTTGTTATAGATGTGCACGTCTCCATGTAGTTGAACAGTGTGAGTAGAAGGTGTGCCAGGTATAGTATAACTTGTTATAGATGTGCAGATCTCCATGTAGTTAAACAGTATGAGTAGAAGGTATACCAGGTAAAGTATAACTTGTTATAGATGTGCACATCTCCATGTAGTTAAACAGTATGAGTAGAAGGCGTACCAGGTAAAGTATAACTTGTTATAGATGTGCACGTCTCCATGTAGTTAAACAGTATGAGTAGAAGGCGTACCAGGTAAAGTATAACTTGTTATAGATGTGCACATCTCCATGTAGTTAAACAGTATGAGTAGAAGGCGTACCAGGTAAAGTATAACTTGTTATAGATGTGCATGTCTCCATGTAGTTAAACAGTATGAGTAGAAGGCATACAGGTAAAGTATAACTTGTTATAGATGTGCACGTTTCCATGTAGATAAATAGTATGAGTAGATGGCGTACCAGGTAAGGTATAACTTGTTCTAGATGTGTATGTCTCCATGTAGTTAAACAGTGTGAGTAGAAGGTGTGCCAGGTATAGTATAACTTGTTATAGATGTGCAGATCTCCATGTAGTTAAACAGTATGAGTAGAAGACGTAGCAGGTAAAGTATAACTTGTTATAGATGTGCACGTCTCCATGTAGTTAAACAGTATGAGAAGAAGGTATACCAGGTAAAGTATAACTTATTATAGATGTGCAGATCTCCATGTAGTTAAACAGTATGAGTAGAAGGCGTACCAGGTAAAGTATAACTTCTTATAGATGTGCACGTCTCCATGTAGTTAAACAGTATGAGTAGAAGTCTTACCAGGTAAAGTATAACTTGTTATAGATGTGCACGTCTCCATGTAGTTAAACAGTATGAGTAGAAGGCGTACCAGGTAAAGTATAACTTGTTATAGATGTGCACATCTCCATGTAGTTAAACAGTATGAGTAGAATGCATACCAGGTAAAGTATAACTTGTTATAGATGTGCACGTCTCCATGTAGTTAAACAGTATGAGTAGAGGGCGTACCAGGTAAAGTATAACTTATAGATGTGCAGATCTCCATGTAGTTAAACAGTATGAGTAGAAGGCGTACCAGGTAAAGTATAACTTGTTATAGATGTGCACGTCTCCATGTAGTTAAACAGTATGAGTAGAAGGCGTACCAGGTAAAGTATAACTTGTTATAGATGTGCACGTCTACATGTAGTTAAACAGTATGAGTAGAAGGCGTACCAGGTAAACTATAACTTGTTATAGATGTGCCCGTCTCCATGTAGTTAAACAGTATGAGTAGAAGGCGTACCAGGTAAAGTATAACTTGTTATAGATGTGCATGTCTCCATGTAGTTAAACAGTATGAGTAGAAGGCATACAGGTAAAGTATAACTTGTTATAGATGTGCACGTTTCCATGTAGATAAATAGTATGAGTAGAGGGCGTACCAGGTAAGGTATAACTTGTTCTAGATGTGCACGTCTCCATGTAGTTAAACAGTATGAGTAAAAGGTGTACCAGGTAAAGTATAACTTGTTATAGATGTGCACATCTCCATGTAGTTAAACAGTAAGAGGAGAAGGCATATCAGGAAAAGTATAACTTATAGATGTCCACATCTCCATGTAGTTAAACAGTATGAGTAGAAGGCGTACCAGGTAAAATATAACTTATAGATGTGCACATCTCCATGTAGTTAAACAGTATGAGTAGAAG
Source organism: Protopterus annectens (assembly GCF_019279795.1). NCBI lineage: Eukaryota > Metazoa > Chordata > Ceratodontiformes > Protopteridae > Protopterus > Protopterus annectens. The sequence goes on along the minus strand of NC_056737.1, from coordinate 1,117,689,513 downwards.
GCATACCAGGTAAAGTATAACTTGTTGTAGATGTGCACGTCTCCATGTAGTTAAACAGTATGAGTAGAAGGCTTACCAGGTAAAGTATAACTTGTAATAGATGTGCACGTCTCCATGTAGTTAAACAGTATGAAAAGAAGGGATACAGGGTAAAGTATAACTTGTTATACATGTGCACATCTCCATGTAGTTAAACTGTATGAGTAGAAGGCGTACCAGGTAAAGTATAACTTGTTATACATGTGCACGCCTCAATGTAGTTAAACAATATGAGGAGAAGGCATATAAGGTGAAGTATAACTTGTTACAGATGTGCACGTCTCCATGTAGTTACACAGTATGAGTTGAAGGCGTACCAGGTAAAGTATAACTTGTTATAGATGTGCACATCTCCATGTAGTTAAACAGTATGAGTAGAGGACATGCCAGGTGAAGTATAACTTGTTGTAGAGATGCACGTCTCCATGTAGTTAAACATTATGAGTAGAAGGCGTACCAGGTAAAGTATAACTTGTTCTAGATGTGCATGTCTCCATGTAGTTAAACAGTATGAGTAGAAGGCGTACCAGGTAAAGTATAACTTGTTATAGATGTGCACGTCTCCATGTAGTTAAACAGTATGAGTAGAAGGCGTACCAGGTAAAGTATAACTTGTTATAGATGTGCACGTCTCCATGTAGTTAAACAGTATGAGTAGAAGACGTAGCAGGTAAAGTATAACTTGTTATAGATGTGCACGTCTCCATGTAGTTAAACAGTATGAGTAGAAGGCGTACCAGGTAAAGTATAACTTGTTATAGATGTGCACATCTCCATGTAGTTAAACAGTATGAGTAGAAGGAGTACCAGGTAAAGTATAACTTATAGATGTGCAGATGTCCATGTAGTTAAACAGTATGAGTAGAGGGCATAACAGGTAAGGTATAACTTGTTCTAGATGTGCACATCTCCATGTAGTTAAACAGTATGAGTAGAAGGCATACCAGGTAAAGTATAACTTGTTATAGATGCGCACATCTCCATGTAGTTAAACAGTATGAGTAGAAGGCGTACCAGGTAAAGTATAACTTATAGATGTGCAGATGTCCATGTAGTTATACAGTATGAGAAGAAGGCGTACCATGTAAAGTATAACTTGTTATAGATGTGCACGTCTCCGTGTAGTTAAACAGTATGAGTAGAAGGCGTCCCAGGTAAAGTATAACTTGTTATAGATGTGCACGTCTCCATGTAGTTAAACAGTATGAGTAGAAGGCGTACCAGGTAAAGTATAACTTGTTATAGATGTGCACGTCTCCATGTAGTTAAACAGTATGAGTAGAAGGCGTACCAGGTAAAGTATAACTTGTTATAGATGTGCACGTCTCCATGTAGTTAAACAGTATGAGTAGAAGGTGTACCAGGTAAAGTATAACTTGTTATAGATGTGCACGTCTCCATGTAGTTAAACAGTATGAGTAGAAGGCGTACCAGGTAAAGTATAACTTGTTATAGATATGCATGTCTCCATGTAGTTAAACAGTATGAGTAGAAGGCATACAGGTAAAGTATAACTTGTTATAGATGTGCACGTTTCCATGTAGATAAATAGTATGAGTAGAGGGCGTACCAGGTAAGGTATAACTTGTTCTAGATGTGCACGTCTCCATGTAGTTAAACAGTATGAGTAAAAGGCGTACCAGGTAAAGTATAACTTGTTATAGATGTGCACATCTCCATGTAGTTAAACAGTAAGAGGAGAAGGCATATCAGGAAAAGTATAACTTATAGATGTCCACATCTCCATGTAGTTAAACAGTATGAGTAGAAGGCGTACCAGGTAAAATATAACTTATAGATGTGCACATCTCCATGTAGTTAAACAGTATGAGTAGAAGGCATACCAGGTAAAGTATAACTTGTTGTAGATGTGCACGTCTCCATGTAGTTAAACAGTATGAGTAGAAGGCTTACCAGGTAAAGTATAACTTGTAATAGATGTGTACGTCTCCGTGTAGTTAAACAGTATGAGTCGAAGGTGTACAAGGTAAAGTTTAACTTGTTGTAGATGTGCACATCTCCATGTAGTTAAACTGTATGAGTAGAAGGCATACCAGGTAAAGTATAACTTGTTATACATGTGCACGCCTCCATGTAGTTAAACAATATGAGTAGAAGGCATACCAGGTGAAGTATAACTTGTTATAGATGTGCACGTCTCCATGTAGTTACACAGTATGAGTTGAAGGCGTACCAGGTAAAGTATAACTTGTTATAGATGTGCACATCTCCATGTAGTTAAACAGTATGAGTAGAGGGCATGCCAGGTGAAGTATAACTTGTTGTAGAGATGCACGTCTCCATGTAGTTAAACATTATGAGTAGAAGGCGTACCAGGTAAAGTATAACTTGTTCTAGATGTGCACATCTCCATATAATTAAACAGTATGAGTAGAAGGCGTACCAGGTGAAGTATAACTTGTTCAATATGTGCACGTCTCCATGTAGTTAAACAGTATGAGTAGAGGGTGTACCAGGTAAAGTATAACTTGTTATAGATGTGCACATCTCCATGTATCTAAACAGTATGAGTAGAAGGCGTACCAGTTAAAGGTTAACTTGTTCTAGATGTGAACGTCTCAATGTAGTTAAACAGTATGAGTAGAGGGGGTACCGGGTAAAGTATAACTTGTTATAGATGTGCACGTCTCCTTGTAGTTAAACAGTATGACTAGAAGGCGCACCAGGTAAAGAATAACTTGTTATAGATGTGTACATCTCCATGTAGTTAAACAGTATGAGTAGAAGGCGTACCTGGTAAAGTGTAATTTGTTCTAGATGTGCATGTCTCCATGTAGTTAAACAGTATGAGTAGAAGGCGTACCGGGTAAAGTGTAACTTGTTATACATTTGCATGTCTCCATGTAGTTAAACAGTATGAGTAGAACGCGTACCAGGTAAAGTAAAACTTGTTATAGATGCGCACGTCTCCATGTAGTTAAGCAGTATGAGTAGAGGGCATACCAGGTAAAGTATAACTTTTTCTAGATGTGCACGTCTCCATGTAGTTAAACAGTATGAGTAGAAGGCGTACCAGGTAAAGTATAACTTGTTAAAGATGTGCACGTCTCCATGTAGTTAAACAGTATGAGAAGAAGGCATAACTGGTAAAGTATAGCCTGTTATAGATGTGCACATCTCCATGTAGTTAAACAGTATGAGTAGAGGGCATACCAGGTAAAGTATAACTTGTTGTAGATGTGCACGTCTCCATGTAGTTAAACAGTATGAGTCGAAGGAGTACCAGGTAAAGTATAACTTGTTATAGATGTGCACGTCTCCATGTAGTTGAACAGTGTGAGTAGAAGGTGTGCCAGGTAAAGTATAACTTGTTATAGATGTGCACGTCTTCATGTAGTTAAACAGTATGAGTAGAAGGTGTACTAGGTGAAGTATAACTTGTTGTAGATGTGTACAAATCCATGTAGTTAAACAGTATGAGTAGAGGGCGTAGCAGGTAAAGTATAACTTGTTATAGATGTGCACGTCTTCATGTAGTTAAACAGTATGAGTAGAAGGCGTACCAGTTTATGTATAACTTGTTTAAGATGTGCATATCTCCATGCAGTTAAACAGTAGGAGTAGTGGGAGTACCAGGTAAAGTATACCTTGTTATAGATGTGCACATCTCCATGTAGTTAAACAGTATGAGTAATGGGCGTACCGGGTAAAGAATAACTTGTTATAGATGTGCATGTTTCAATGTAGTTAAACAGTATGAGTAGAAGGCGTAACATGTTAAGTATAACTTGTTATAGATGTGCACGTCTCCTTGTAGTTAAACAGTATGACTAGAAGGCGTACCATGTAAAGTATAACTTGTTATAGATGTGCACGTCTCCTTGTAGTTAAACAGTATGAGTGGAAGGTGTACCAGGTTAAGTATAACTTGTTCTAGATGTGCACATCTCCATGAAGTTAAACAGTATGAGTAGAAGGAGAACCGGGTATAGTATAACTTGTTATACATGTGCACGTCTCCATGTAGTTAAACAGTATGAGTAGAAGGTGTAGCAGTTAAAGTAAAACTTGTTATAGTTGTGCACGTCTCCATGTAGTTAAACAGTATGAGTAGAATGCGTACCAGGTAAAGTATAACTTTTTCTAGATGTGCACTCTCTGTGTAGTTAAACAGTATGAGTAGAAGGCATACCAGTTAAAGTATAACTTGTTATAGATGTGTAAGTCTGCATGTAGTTAAACAGTATGAGTAAAAAGCATACCAGGTAAAGTATAACTTGTTATAGATGTGCACTTCTCCATGTAGTTAAACAGAATGAGTAGAAGATGTACCAGGGAAAGTATAACTTGTTATAGATGTGCACATCTCCATGTAGTTAAACAGTATGAGTAGAGGATGTACACATCTCCATGTAGTTAAACAGTATGAGTAGAGGATGTACCAGGTAAGGTATAACTTGTTATAGATGTGCACATCTCCATGTAGTTAAACAGTATGGGTAGAAGGCCTAACAGGTAAAGTATAAGTTATTATAGATGTACATGTCTGCATGTAGTTAAACAGTATGAGTAGAAGCTGTACCAGGTAAAGTATAACTTGTTATAGATGTGCACCTCTCGATGTAGTTAAACAGTATTTGTAGAAGGCGTACCAGGTAAAATATAACTTGTTATAGATGTGCACGTCTCCATGTCGTTAAACAGTATGAGTAGAAGGCGTACCAGGTAAAGTATAACTTGTTATAGATGTGCACGTCTCCATGTAGTTAAACAGTATGAGTAGAAGACGTACCAGGTAAAGTATAACTTATTATAGATGTGCACCACTCCATGTATTTAAACAGTATGAGTAGAGGGCGTACCAGGTAAAGTATAACTTATAGATGTGCAGATATCCATGTAGTTAAACTGTATGAGTAGAATGCGTACCAGGTAAAGTATAACTTGTTATAGCTGTGCACGTCTCCATGTAGTTAAACAGTATGAGTAGAAGGTGTACAAGGTAAATTATAACTTGTTATAGATGCGCACATCTCCATGTAGATAAACTGTATGAGTAGAATGCGTACCTGGTAAAGTATAATTTGTTATAGATGTGCACATCTACATGTAGTTAAACAGTATGAGTAGAACGCGTACCAGGTAAATTACAATTTGTTATAGATGTGCACGTCTCCATGTAGTTAAACAGTATGAGTAGAAGGCGTACCAGGTAAAGTATAACTTGTTATAGATGTGCACGTCTCCATGTAGTTAAACAGTATGAGTAGAAGGTGTACCAGGTAAAGTATAACTTGTTATAGATGTGCACATCTACATGTACTTAAACAGTATGAGTAGAACGCGTACCAGGTAAATTACAATTTGTTATAGACGTGGACGTCTCCATGTAGTTAAACAGTATGAGTAGAAGGCGTACAAGGTAAATTATAACTTGTTATAGATGCACCCGTCTCCATGTAGTTAAACAGTCTGAATAGAAGGCTTACCAGGTAAAGTATAACTTGTAATAGATGTGCAGATGTCCATGTAGTTAAACAGTATAAGACGAAGGCGTACCAGGTAAAGTATAACTTGTTATAGATGTGCACGTCTCCGTGTAGTTAAACAGTATGAGTAGAAGGCGTCCCAGGTAAAGTATAATGTGTTATAGATGTTCACATCTACATGTAGTTAAACAGTATGAGTGGAACGCGTACCAGGTAAATTACAATTTGTGATAGATGTGCACGTCTCCATATAGTTAAACAGTATGAGTAGAAGGCGTACCAGGTAAAGTATAACTTGTTATAGATGTGCACGTCTCCATGTAGTTAAACAGTATGAGTAGAAGGCGTACCAGGTAAAGTATAACTTGTTATAGATGTGCACATCTACATGTAGTTAAACAGTATGAGTACAATGCGTACCAGGTAAATTACAATTTGTTATAGATGTGCACGTCTCCATGTAGTTAAACAGTATGAGTAGAAGGCGTACCAGGTAAATTATAACTTGTTATAGATGTGCACATCTCTGGGTAGTTAAACATAATGAGTAGAAGGATTACCAGGTAAAGTATAACTTGTAATAGATGTGCAGATGTCCATGTAGTTAAACAGTATGAGACGAAGGCGTACCAGGTAAAGTATAACTTGTTATAGATGTGCACGTTTCCATGTAGATAAATAGTATGAGTAGAGGGCGTACCAGGTAAGGTATAACTTGTTCTAGATGTGCACTTCTCCATATAGTTAAACAGTATGAGTAGAAGGCGTACCAGGTAAAGTATAACTTCTTATAGATGTGCACGTCTCCATGTAGTTAAACAGTATGAGTAGAAGGCTTACCAGGTAAAGTATAACTTGTTATAGATGTGCACGTCTCCATGTAGTTAAACAGTATGAGTAGAGGGCATACCAGGTAAAGTATAACTTATAGATGTGCAGATCTCCATGTAGTTAAACAGTATGAGTAGAAGGCGTACCAGGTAAGTATAACTTGTTATAGATGTGTACGTCTCCCTGTAGTTAAACAGTATGAGTAGAAGATGTAGCAGGTAAAGTATAACTTGTTATAGATGTGCACATCTGCATGTAGTTAAACAGTATGAATAGAAGGCGTACCAGGTAAAGTATAACTTGTTATATATGTGCACATCTCAATGTTGTTAAACAGTATGAGTAGAAGTCAAAGCAGGTAAAGTATAACTTATAGATGTGCACGTCTCCATGTAGTTAAACAGTATGAGTAGAAGGCGTACCGGGTAAAGTATAACTTGTTATAGATGTGCACATCTCCATGTAGTTATACAGTATGAGTAGAAGGCATACAAGGTAAAGTATAACTTATAGATGTGCAGATGTCCATGTAGTTAAACAGTATGAGTAGAGGGCATAACAGGTAAAGTATAACTTGTTCTAGATGTGCACATCTCCATGTAGTTAAACAGTATGAGTAGAAGGCGTACCAGGTAAAGTATAACTTATAGATGTGCAGATGTCCATGTAGTTAAACAGTATGAGAAGAAGGCGTACCAGGTAAAGTATAATTTGTTATAGATGTGCACGTCTCCGTGTAGTTAAACAGTATGAGTAGAAGGCGTCCCAGATAAAGTATAACTTGTTATAGATGTGCACGTCTCCATGTAGTTAAACAGTATGAGTAGAAGGCGTACCAGGTAAAGTATAACTTGTTATAGATGTGCACGTCTCCATGTAGTTAAACAGTATGAGTAGAGGGCGTACCAGGTAAAGTATAACTATAGATGTGCAGATCTCCATGTAGTTAAACAGTGTGAGTAGAAGGCGTACCAGGTAAAGTATAACTTGTTATAGATGTGTACATCTCCATATAGTTAAACAGTATGAGTAGAAGACGTAGCAGGTAAAGTATAACTTGTTATAGATGAGCACGTCTCCATGTAGTTAAACAGTATGAGTAGAAGATGTACCAGGTAAAGTATAACTTGTTATAGATGTGCACGTCTCCATGTAGTTAAACAGTAGGAGTAGAAGGCGTATCAGGTAAAGTGTAACTTGTTATAGATGTGCATGTCTCCATGTAGTTGAACTGTTTGAGTAGAAGGCATACAGGTAAAGTATAACTTGTTATAGATGTGCCCGTTTCCATGTAGATAAATATTATGAGTATAGGGCGAACCAGTTAAGGTATAACTTGTTCTAGATGTGCACGTCTCCATGTAGTTAAACAGTATGAGTAAAAGGCGTTCCAGGTAAAGTATAACTTGTTATAGATGTGCACATCTCCATGTAGTTAAACAGTAAGAGGAGAAGGCATATCAGGAAAAGTATAACTATAGATGTCCACATCTCCATGTAGTTAAACAGTATGAGTAAAAGGTGTTCCAGGTAAAGTATAACTATAGATGTCCACATCTCCATGTAGTTAAACAGTATGAGGAGAAGGCGTACCAGGTAAAATATAACTTATAGATGTGCACATCTCCATGTAGTTAAACAGTATGAGTAGAAGGCTTACCAGGTAAAGTATAACTTGTTGTAGATGTGCACGTCTCCATGTAGTTAAACAGTATGAGTAGAAGGCTTACCAGGTAAAGTATAACTTGTAATAGATGTGCACGTCTCCATGTAGTTACACAGTATGAGTTGAAGGCGTACCAGGTAAAGTATAACTTGTTATAGATGTGCACGTCTCCATGTAGTTAAACAGTATGAGTAGAGGGCATGCCAGGTGAAGTATAACTTGTTGTAGAGATGCACGTCTCCATGTAGTTAAACATTATGAGTAGAAGGCGTACCAGGTAAAGTATAACTTGTTCTAGATGTGCACGTCTCCATATAGTTAAACAGTATGAGTAGAGGGCGTACCAGGTAAAGTATAACTTATAGATTTGCAGATCTCCATGTAGTTAAACAGTATGAGTAGAAGGCATACCAGGTAAAGTATAACTTGTTATAGATGTGCACGTCTCCCTGTAGTTAAACAGTATGAGTAGAAGACGTAGCAGGTAAAGTATAACTTCTTATACATGTGCAAGTCTCCATGTAGTTAAGCAATATGAGTTGAAGACGTACCAGGTAAAGAATAACTTGTTCTAGATGTGCATGTCTCAATGTAGTTAAACAGTATGAGTAGAGGGGGTACCGGGTAAAGTATAACTTGCTATAGATGTGCATGTTTCCATGTAGTTAAACAGTATGAGTAGAAGGCGTACCAGGTAAAGTATAACTTGTTATAGATGTGCATGTCTCCTTGTAGTTAAACAGTATGACTAGAAGGCATACCAGGTAAAGAATAACTTGTTATAGATGTGCACTTCTCCATGTAGTTAAACAGTATGAGAAGAAGGCATACCAGGTAAAGTATAACTTGTTATACATGTGCACGTCTCCATGTAGTTAAGCAGTATGAGTAGAAGGCGTACCAGGTAAAGAATAACTTGTTATAGATGTGCACGTCTCCATGTAGTTAAACAGTATGAGTAGAAGGCGTACCAGGTAAAGTATAACTTGTTATAGATGTGCACGTTTCCATGTAGTTAAACAGAATGAGTAGAAGGCGTACCAGGTAAGGTATAACTTGTTGTAGATGTGCACGTCTCCATGTAGTTAAACAGTATGAGAAGAAGGCATACCGGGTAAAGTATAACTTGTTATACATGTACACGTTTCCATGTAGTTAAACAGAATGAGTAGAAGGCGTACCAGGTCAGGTATAACTTGTTGTAGATGTGCACGTCTCCATGTAGTTAAACAGTATGAGTAGATGGCTTACCAGGTAAAGTATAACTTATAGATGTGCACTTCTCTATGTAGTTAAACAGTATGAGTAGAAGGCATCCCATGTAAAGTATAACTTGTTGTAGATGTGCACGTCTCCCTGTAGTTAAACAATATGAGTAGAAGGCTTACCAGGCAAAGTATAACTTTTTTATAGGTGTGCACGTCTCCATGTGGTTACACAGTATGAGTTGAAGGCGTACCAGGTAAAGTATAACATGTTATAGATGTGCACGTCTCCATGTAGTTAAACAGTATGAGTAGAAGGCTTTCCAGGTAAAGTATAACTTGTTCTAGATGTGCACGTCTCCATGTAGTTAAACAGTATGAGTAGAAGGCGTACCAGGTAAAGTGTAACTTGTTCTAGATGTGCACGTCTCCATGTAGTTAAACAGTATGAGTAGAAGGCGTACCGGGTAAAGTGTAACTTGTTATACATTTGCATGTCTCCATGTAGTTAAACAGTATGAGTAGAACGCGTACCAGGTAAAGTATAACTTGTTATAGATGCGCACGTCTCCATGTAGTTAAACAGTATGAGTAGAGGGCGTACCAGGTAAAGTATAACTTCTTCTAGATGTGCACGTCTGCATGTAGTTAAACAGTATGAGTAGAAGGTGTACCAGGTAAAGTATAACTTGTTAAAGATGTGCACGTCTCCATGTAGTTAATCAGTATGAGTAGAAGGCATACCAGGTAAAGTATAACCTGTTATAGATGTGCACATCTCCATGTAGTTAAACAGTATGAGTAGAGGGCATACCAGGTAAAGTATAACTTGTTGTAGATGTGCACGTCTCCATGTAGTTAAACAGTATGAGTAGAAGGAGTACCAGGTAAAGTATAACTTGTTATAGATGTGCACATCTCCATGTAGTTGAACAGTGTGAGTAGAAGGTGTGCCAGGTAAAGTGTAACTTGTTATAGATGTGCACGTCTTCATTTAGTTAAACAGTATGAGTAGAAGGTGTACTAGGTAAAGTATAACTTGTTGTAGATGGGCACATCTCAATGTAGTTAAACAGTATGAGTAGAGGGCATACCAGGTAAAGTATAACTTGTTATAGATGTGCACGTCTTCATGTAGTTAAACAGTATGAGTAGAAGGCGTACCAGTTGAAGTATAACTTGTTCAAGATGTGCACATCTCCATGGTAGTTAAACAGTATGAGTAGTGGGCGTTCCAGGTAATGTATAACTTGTTATAGATGTGCACATCTCCATGTAGCTAAACAGTATGAGTAGAAGGTGTACCAGGTAAAGTATAACTTGTTCTAGATGTGCACTTCTCCATGTAGTTAAACAGTATGAGTAGAAGACATTCCAGGTAAAGTATAACTTGTTATAGATGCGCACATCTCCATGTAGTTAAACAGTATGAGTAGAAGATGTACCAGGTAAAGTATAACTTATAGATGTGCAGATGTCCATGTAGTTAAACAGTATGAGAAAAAGGCGTACCATGTTAAGTATAACTTGTTATAGATGTGCACGTCTCCGTGTAGTTAAACAGTATGAGTAGAAGGCGTCCCAGGTAAAGTATAACTTGTTATAGATGTGCACGTCTACATGTAGTTAAACAGTATGAGTAGAAGGCGTACCAGGTAAAGTATAACTTGTTATAGATGTGCACGTCTCCATGTAGTTAAACAGTATGAGTAGAAGGCGTACCAGGTAAAGTATAACTTGTTATAGATGTGCACGTCTCCATGTAGTTAAACAGTGTGAGATGAAGGTGTACCAGGTAAAGTATAACTTGTTATAGATGTGCACGTCTCCATGTAGTTAAACAGTATGAGTAGAAGGCATACAGGTAAAGTATAACTTGTTATAGATGTGCACGTTTCCATGTAGATAAATAGTATGAGTAGAGGGCGTACCAGGTAAGGTATAACTTGTTCTAGATGTGCATGTTTCCATGTAGTTAAACAGTATGAGTAAAAGGCGTACCAGGTAAAGTATAACTTGTTATAGATGTGCACATCTCCATGTAGTTAAACAGTAAGAGGAGAAGGCATATCAGGAAAAGTATAACTTATAGATGTCCACATCTCCATGTAGTTAAACAGTATGAGTAGAAGGCATACCAGGTAAAGTATAACTTGTTGTAGATGTGCACGTCTCCATTTAGTTAAACAGTATGAGTAGAAGGCTTACCAGGTAAAGTATAACTTGTAATAGATGTGCACGTCTCCGTGTAGTTAAACAGTATGAGTCGAAGGCGTACAAGGTAAAGTATAACTTGTTGTAGATGTGCACATCTCCATGTAGTTAAACTGTATGAGTAGAAGGCATACCAGGTAAAGTATAACTTGTTATACATGTGCACGCCTCCATGTAGTTAAACAATATGAGTAGAAGGCATACCAGGTAAAGTATAACTTTTTATAGATGTGCACATCTCCATGTAGCTAAACAGTATGAGTAGAAGGCGTACCAGTTAAAGGTTAACTTGTTCTAGATGTGAACGTCTCAATGTAGTTAAACAGTATGAGTAGAGGGGGTACTGGGTAAAGTATAACTTGTTATAGATGTGCACGTCTCCTTGTAGTTAAACAGTATGACTAGAAGGCGTACCAGGTAAAGAATAACTTGTTATAGATGTGCACTTCTCCATGTAGTTAAACAGTATGAAAAGAAGGCATACAGGGTAAAGTATAACTTGTTATACATGTGCACATCTCCATGTAGTTAAGCAGTATGAGTAGAAGGCGTACCAGGTAAAGAATAACTTGTTATAGATGTGCACGTCTCCATGTAGTTAAACAGTATGAGTAGAAGGCGTACCAGGTAAAGTATAACTTGTTATAGGTGTGCACGTTTCCATGTAGTTAAACAGAATGAGTAGAAGGCGTACAAGGTAAGGTATAACTTGTTGTAGATGTGCACGTCTCCATGTAGTTAAACAGTATGAGAAGAAGGCATACTGGGTAAAGTATAACTTGTTATACATGTGCACGTTTCCATGTAGTCAAACAGAATGAGTAGAAGGCGTACCAGGTAAGGTATAACTTGTTGTAGATGTGCACGTCTCCCTGTAGTTAAACAGTATGAGTAGAAGGCGTACCAGGCAAAGTATAACTTGTTATAGATGTGCACGTCTTTATGTAGTGAAACAATATGAATAGAAGGCGTACCAGGTGAAGTATAACTTGTTACAGATATGCACGTCTCCATGTAGTTACACAGTATGAGTTGAAGGCGTACCAGGTAAAGTATAACTTGCTATAGATTTGCACGTCTCCATGTAGTTAAACAGTAAGAATAGAGGGCATACCAGGTAAAGTATAACTTGTTGTAGATGTGCACGTCTCCATGTAGTTAAACAGTATGAGTAGAAGGCGTTCCAGGTCAAGTAAAACTTATTCTATATGTGCACATCTCCATGTAGTTAAACAGTATGAGTAGAAGTCGTACCAGGTAAAGTGTAACTTGTTCTAGATGTGCACGTCTCCATGTAGTTAAACAGTATGAGTAGAACGCGTACCAGGTAAAGTATAACTTGTTAAAGATGCGCACGTCTCCATGTAGTTAAACAGGTTGAGTTGAGGGCGTACTAGGTAAAGTATAACTTTTTCTAGATGTGCACGTCTCCATGTAGTTAAACAGTATGAGTAGAAGGCGTACCAGGTAAAGTATAACTTGTTAAAGATGTGCACGTCTCCATGTAGTTAAACAGTATGAGTAGAAGGCGTACCAGGTAAAGTATAACCTGTTATAGATGTGCACGTCTCCATGTAGTTAAACAGTATGAGTAGAGGGCATACCTGGTATAGTATAACTTGTAGATGTGCACTTCTCCATGTAGTTAAACAGTATGAGTAGAAGGAGTACCAGGTAAAGTATAACTTGTTATATATGTGCACGTCTCCATGTAGTTGAACAGTGTGAGTAGAAGGTGTGCCAGGTAAAGTATAACTTGTTATAGATGTGCACGTCTTCATGTAGTTAAACAGTTTGAGTAGAAGGTGTACTAGGTAAAGTATAACTTGTTGTAGATGTGCACATCTCCATGTAGTTAAACAGTGTGAGTAGAGGGCGTACCAGGTAAAGTATAACTTGTTATAGATGTGCACGTCTTCATGTAGTTAAACAGTATGAGTAGAAGGCGTACCAGTTGAAGTATAACTTGTTCAAGATGTGCACATCTCCATGGAGTTAAACAGTATGAGTAGTGGGCGTACCAGGTAAAGTATAACTTGTTATAGATGTGCACATCTCCATGTAGCTAAACAGTATGAGTAGAAGGTGTACCAGGTAAAGTATAACTTGTTCTAGATGTGCACTTCTCCATGTAGTTAAACAGTATGAGTAGAAGGCGTACCGGGTAAAGAATAACTTGTTATAGACTTGCATGTTTCCATGTAGTTAAACAGTATGAGTGAAGGCGTACCAGGTTAAGTATAACTTGTTATAGATGTGCACGTCTCCTTGTAGTTAAACAGTATGACTAGAAGGCGTACCAGGTAAAGTATAACTTGTAATAGATGCGCACATCTCCATGTAGTTAAACAGTATGAGTGGAAGGTGTACCAGGTTAAATATAACTTGTTATAGATGTGCACATCTCCACGTAGTTAAACAGTACGAGTAGTGGGCATACCAGGTAAAGTGTAACTTGTTCTAGATGTGCACATCTCCATGTAGTTAAACAGTATGAGTAGAAGGAGAACCGGGTATAGTATAACTTGTTATACATGTGCACGTCTCCATGTAGTTAAACAGTATGAGTAGAAGGTGTACCAGGTAAAGTAAAACTTGTTATAGATGTGCACGTCTCCATGTAGTTAAACAGTATGAGTAGAATGTGTACCAGGTAAAGTATAACTTTTTCTAGATGTGCACTCTCTGTGTAGTTAAACAATATGAGTAGAAGGCGTACCAGGTAAAGTCAGTGGCGGCTGGTGACTTCAAATCACAGGGGGGCTGCAGGAGACAGCTGAATGGGTGGGGTCAATGGGGAAGGGGTGTGGTCAACTAGAAAGGGGAGGAGCTATGCTCAAAACCACAAAAACTAAGTTTAATTAAATACGCTGCCCTGGGTGGCAAACCATCATTATGAAAGTCCAATCAAGACAAAAATAAGTGTAGAAGAATAAAAATATTTCCATGCATTGACTGCATGACAGCTTACTTAATATCTAAATGGAAACAAAGGTTGTGAGGCATGAAAAAATAAATTACTTTTTAAATACATTACTGGAATGCCAGTCAAAATCAAGTATAAGAAAAACCAGAAGCACTCAACTCAAACCACTTCTCCTTGCACTGCAGTTCTAATTATAATATATTCAGCTTTATTAAAGTACCAAGTAACATGCTGAAAGTAGAAATCTCTGTGATGCCCCCACTTGTAAAAATGTTTCTTATCCAAAAAAGACCTGCTGCCTGACAACTTGTTTCATGGGGAAAACATGATCAAAGTAAAAATGAAAAGCAAACAAGAAACAAGCTCAAGATACATTGCTTAAAGGATTACTGTACAGGTTATGGACCACACATGATTGGCATTCTGTTTAGTTTACGGGTAAAGTCTGTAGAGATGACTGGAAGTCTCCAACAAGTGTAATGAGCTTTTAAAATAATGGAATCCTGTCCTTTAATACCCAAGGCTTATACATTATCTAGTCAAGTATTCTCTGCATGGCAACAACAGAAAGGCTTTCAATGTTGGCAATTCTTTAACAGTATGCTTATTAAAGCTTACTTGCATCTTACAATCTCAGACAAGCTTACCTTATGGTCATTAAAGCATTGCTACTTAAACACAGAGCAACAGGCACTTTGAGTAATAAGCATAAATCTGAGTAATAAGCATAAATCAACAGTACAAAAATATGACAGAAACCAGACCATTCTGCAAAATCAAGGACAGATGAAAAGCCACTGTAGTTCTTATGCAGTGTGTCCTCCCCATCCAAGGTAGACACAACTACTCCTTGCCTTGCTTGGACACATCCAGAGTCACTACATGGGGGAGTGGGGTGCAACAAGTATGTCACAATTTGAAATGTCTCTGGCTGACTGTGATGGCCCTGACACATTTGTCATACCTCTCAACTTCAAGAGCAAGAAATCTGGACAAAGCCATACACAGAAGTGGGACAAAGGCCCAAAAATAAGGACAATTTTTAAATATTGCTCTAATAAACTTAGAAAGATAATAGCATAGGTCTTGCATTAGTATGAGTTTTCTGAAGGGTATAAAAACTGAAGGGTATAAAATCTGAAACTCAAATGTCTGTCATTTTCTAACTTCAGTCTTTAGTGATTTGTCACTAATTTGCCAAAAAACACAATTTTATGAAAAATGGACCAAAAATGTGATGCAAAAATATAAAATAGACACACAATACAGCTGGGAACCTGTCAAAGATGGGACACTTTAATATTAGTACTGCTACCTTGAGCAGCTGCCAAAATAAAAGAATCTACATGCATTTCAAGTAATCTATAACTTTGATTATTACAGTTATTTCTTAATTGTAAACCCTCCATGTTTTCTTCCAAAATTGCTATTTTGTGGAGGGATTATTAGGGGGAAGAGCAACATTTTGAGCCAAAATCGGGGACAGTTGAGAGGTTGGCTATGCCTAATTCTATAAAGCAATTTATTTGCATGTACCTCTCAACCGGTTAATGCAGTAAATCTGAACAAGGCCAAATATATTGGGGGCACATATAAACAGTACTAAAAATTGCTCTTGTATAAATTGAGACAGTTGATAGAACAGCTCTTACTTTAACATGCATTTTTCTGAGGGTTATGAAGTCTGAAACTCAGTCTATCATTATTTAGTGACTTAATTCCTAAATGATTTGCCAGAAAACTACAAATTTTATGAAGAACAAACCAAAAATAAGAAGCAAAAATCTATTCATTCTTTGAAAATCTGGACATTTGGGAGGTATAGTTCAGCTGGGCCTGTCTGAGTTTGCTGCCCTTCCCCCCTGACAAAATCATGGTTGAATGGAGCCTCTGCAGCCATTCCAATGAACCATTACTTGGCTATTTCACTCCATTTACCATAAACACTAATGTGCATACTGCTTTACTTCTATGATGAGTTGGACTTCATTTGAAAGTTTTATTTTGTATTTTACAGCACAAACACTAAGTCATCTGCTAAACAAAGCAATGCAGTCTCACAATGAAAACTTAGCATTAAAACTTCTCTGCCCTTGAAACTCACATTCATTGAAACAGCATTGAAACCCACATTCAAAGAAAATACATTTTGCCAGTGGCAGATAAAGATTAATTTTGGGCTGTTTTCAAATCATAGGCCCCTTGCATATGAAACATACATGTGCTCTTTGATACACCTTCCTCATTGTACTAAAATTATATTCCTTGTACAATACAGTACAGTTGTTAGAGGGTGTTTTAAATTTGTTTTGAACATTTTTCCAGTAAGCAATGAAACAAAACGTATGCACCCATAATGGCAAAAACTGCCCAGTTGATAACATTTATCATAAAAAAGTCTACTCAGACTTCCACAGTCCACCATTATTAGTAAATATACACAATTCTACAGTCCACCATTATTAGTAAATATGCACAATTCTACAGTCCACCATTATCAGTAAATATGCACAATTCTACACTCCACCTTTATCAGTAAATATGCACAATTCTACAGTCCATTATCAGTAAATATGCACAATCTCTGAAGTAAAAGTCATCTAAATAATTCCACATTAAAGAAATCTGTAACTAATGAAGAGGTTGCTGCTAGCAATCACCTTTATATTTCATGGTTTCATCGAAAAATAAAGTGTCTGTTGCCCCTCAGGAATAAATTGCCTATATTACATTAAAAATGATAAGCTAGTAATAATATTGCAAGAGGAAATGGATGGCAAACTGATAACAGACTCATAGTTAGTATCTTCACCAAGGAGAACATTCTCAGTACGGCAGCATCCACCTTGTGGGAGTAGAACCCACAGCCTTCTGCATCAAAAGCAAGTACACAACCTGTTGTGCTATTAACAAGGCAAAACACTAAACTTCTGTTCCCCTGCAGCTCTCAGCTCCATGTAAAATCTACTCAATACTCAACTGCATCTCAACCGCAGCACAAGAAAACTGGAAAAAGCCAAAATGTATTGCGGGGGGTTCCAAACCCCAAACACCAGGGACACATTAAACATTGCTTGTATAATCTTGGAAAGTTGCTAGAATAAAATGTTGTGTTACCACCATACATTTTACTGCCAAGGTCCCTGAGCAAAACAGTCAGAGTAACATACCACTACGCCACATCAGCTGCTTTGTAAAAGAGAGGAAGACTGAAACTTAAATGGCTATCATTTAGTGAATTCAGTTCTCACCATAGCTGTCAACCTCTTAGTACAAAACACCTGGACAAACCCAGTAATTAGGGAATACAGCCCTCAAACATATTCAATGAATTCAGTTCTTGCCATAGCTGTCAACCTTGGCACAAAAACATGGACGAAGCCAATAATGGGGGAATACAGTCCCAAAAATAGGGACAAATTTCAAATATTCATCTTATAAACTTAGAAAATTGCTAGAAAAAAAAAGGTTGTGTTACTATGTATTCTGAAGAACATGAAGTCTGAAATTCAAATGCCTGTCAATTTTACTGCTGACAGAACAAAAACAATTTTCAGCAGAGACCCAGGGATTAATACTGCAGACACATCTTTGTAAAATGACAGGGCACCAGAGCAAATCCACACAAACACAGGGAGGAGATGCAGACTCCACACAAAAGGCACCCCAGCCAAGAATCAAACCAGAAAACAATACTACCACTGACCCATCAAATATGCAAGGAATTAAACATTCAGAAACCTGAAGTCTGAAATTCAAATGCCTGTTAATTTTATTTAACATTTGTTAATCAGGACAGTCTGACTTGGAACAAAAAAAAACAATTCTCAGCAGAGGCCCAGGAAGAAATAATGCAGACATGTCTTTGTAACATGGGAGGACACAAAAGCAAACCCACACAAACACAAGGAGAAGATACAGACCCCCCCACAAAGAAGGCACCCCAGCCAAGAACCAAACCCAAGAACATACAGCTGTGAGGCATCAGTGCTACCACTGCACCATCAAATTTCAAGCATTGCAATATTTAAAAACCACAGATATTATGAGGAATAGATCAGATCAAATATGAGGCAAAAATCTGCAATTTTTTTACAAATGGTGGTGGGTAGGGAATTCAGGTCTTTAACACCTGCATACAAGGTACAGGGTTCAAGCCTGAGGCATTCCCTACCACACCACCATGAGTCTAATCACCAGTATATCCCACCTGAGGCAATCACACACACACACACACACACACACACACACACACACACACACACACACACACACACACACACACACACACACACACACCTGGTCCTGTAGTAAATCCAAATCAATGTCTGCAAAACCACACACACTCCACTTACCTGGTCCTGTAAATCCCTGTCCACAAAACCACCATACATCCAGTAAATCCCTGTCTGCAAAACCACCATACATCCAGTAAATCCCGACGAGACTGCAGCCACCATACATCCAGTAAGTAAATCCCGTGCAAATTCGACCCTGCCCGTCGCGAACTCCAATCCAGATCGCTGCCCGTCGCAAGATCTTCCCCTGCAGCAAATTCCAATCCGATCCTTCCCCTGACTGCCGACATTGCAGTCCGACCCCAGCGAGTTCCCAGGCAGTCTATGCAGTTTAAAACTGAATAGACTTGTGGGAGTGCTCCTGTCCATGATTCTCAATCAGGACTGCCGTGCGCATGCTCCATGCACTAGACTGTCTCAGCAGCAGTGCGCATGTGCGAAATTTAAAATTTTTTTTCGTTTTATTTTTTATTTTATCAGTACTTTGAGGTTGAGGGGGCTGCAGTCCGGCAGTATAACTTGTTATAGATGTGCATGTCTCCATGTAGTTAAACAGTATTTGTAGAAGGCGTACTAGGTAAAATATAACTTGTTATAGATGTGCATGTCTCCATGTAGTTAAACAGTATAAGTAGAGGATGTACCAGGTAAGGTATAACTTGTTATAGATGTGCACATCTCCATGTAGTTAAACAGTATGAGTAGAAGGAGTACCAGGTAAAGTATAACTTGTTATAGATGTACACGTCTCCCTGTAGTTAAACAGTATTTGTAGAAGGCGTACCAGGTAAAATATAACTTGTTATAGATGTGCACGTCTCCATGTAGTTAAACAGTATGAGTAGAAGGCCTAACAGGTAAAGTATAACTTATTATAGATGTGCACGTCTGCGTGTAGTTAAACAGTATGAGTGGAAGGTGTACCAGGTAAGTATAACTCGTTATAGATGTGCACGTCTCCATGTAGTTAAACAGTGTGAGTAGAAGGTGTGCCAGGTAAAGTATAACTTGTTACAGATGTGCATATCTCCATGTAGCTAAACAGTATGAGTAGAAGGTGTACCAGGTAAAGTATAACTTGTTCTAGATGTGCACTTCTCCATGTAGTTAAACAGTATGAGTAGAGGGCGTACTGGGTAAAAAATAACTTGTTATAGATGTGCATGTTTCAATGTAGTTAAACAGTATGAGTAGAAGGCGTACCACGTTAAGTATAACTTGTTATAGATGTGCACGTCTCCTTGTAGTTAAACAGTATGACTAGAAGGCGTACCAGGTAAAGTATAACTTGTTATAGATGCGCACGTCTCCATGTAGTTAAACAGTATGAGTGGAAGGTGTACCAGGTTAAGTATAACTTTTTCTAGATGTGCACATCTCCATGTAGTTAAACAGTATGAGTAGAAGGAGAACCGGGTATAGTATAACTTGTTATACATGTGCACGTCTCCATGTAGTTAAACAGTATGAGTAGAAGGTGTACCAGTTAAAGTAAAACTTGTTATAGATGTGCACGTCTCCATGTAGTTAAACAGAATGAGTAGAAAGCGTACCAGGTAAATTACAACTTGTTATAGATGTGCACGTCTCCCTGTAGTTAAACAGTATGAGTAGAAGGCGTACCAGGTAAAGTATAACTTGTTATAGTTGTGCACATCTCCATGTAGTTAATCAGTATGAGTAGAAGGCATACCAGGTAAAGTATAACTTGTTATAGATGTGCACGTCTCCATGCAGTTAAACAGTATGAGTAGAAGACGTACCAGGTAAAGTATAACTTGTTATAGATGTGCACATCTCCATGTAGTTAAACAGTATGAGTAGAAGACGTACCAAGGAAAGTATAACTTGTTATAGATGTGCACGTCTCCATGTAGTTAAACAGTATGAGTAGAAGGCGTACCAGGTAAAGTATAACTTGTTATAGATGTGCACGTCGCCATGTAGTTAAACAGTATGAGTAGAAGGCATACCAGGTAAAATATAAGTTGTTATACATGTGCACATCTCCATGTAGTTAAACAATATGAGTAGAAAGCATACGAGGTAAAGTTTAACTTCTTGTAGATGTGCACGTCTCCATGTGGTTAAACAGTATGAGTAGAAGGTGTACCAGGTGAAGTATAACTTGTTATAGATGTGCACGTCTCCATGTAGTTACACAGTATGAGTTGAAGGCGTACCAGGTAAAGTATAACTTGTTATAGATGTTCACATCTCCATGTAGTTAAACAGTAAGAGGAGAAGGTGTATCAGGTAAAGTATAATTTATAGATCTGCACATCTCCATGTAGTTAAACAGTATGAGTAGAAGGTGTACCAGGTAAAGTAGAACTTGTAGATGTGCACATCTCCATGTAGTTAAACATTATGAGTAGAAGGCTTACCAGGTAAAGTATAAATTATAGATGTGCACATCTCCATGTAGTTAAACAGTATAAGTAGAAGGTGTCCCAGGTAAAGTATAACTTGTTGTAGATGTGCACGTCTCCCTGTAGTTAAACAGTATGAGTAGAAGGCATACCAGGTGAAGTATAACTTGTTAAAGATGTGCACGTCTCCATGTAGTTACACAGTATGAGCTGAATATGTACCAGGTAAAGTATATCTTCATATAGATGTGCACGTCTCCATGTAGTTAAACAGTATGAGTAGAGGGCATACCAGGTAAAGTATAACTTGTTGTAGATGTGCATGTCTCCATGTAGTTAAACAGTATGAGTAGAAGGCGTACCAGGTAAAGTGTAACATGTTCTAAATGTGCACGTCTCCATATAGTTAAACAGTATGAGTATAAGGCGTACCGGGTAAAGTATAACGTCTTATACATGTGCATGTCTCCATGTAGTTAAACAGTATGAGTAGAACGAGTACCAGATAAAGTATAACGTGTTATAGATGCGCACGTCTCCATGTAGTTAAACAGTATGAGTAGAAGGCATACCAGGTAAAGTATAACTTTTTCTAGATGTGCACATCTCTGTGTAGTTAAACAATATGAGTAGAAGGCATACCAGGTAAAGTATAACTTGTTATAGATGTGCACGTCTCCATGTAGTTAAATAGTATGATTAGAAAGCGTACCAGATAAAGTATAACTTGTTATAGATGTGCACGTCTCCATGTAGTTAAACAGTATTTGCAGAAGGCGTACCAGGTAAAATGTAACTTGTTATAGATGTGCACGTCTCCATGTAGTTAACCAGTATGAGTAGTAGGCGTACCAGGTAAAGTATAACTTGTTATAGATTTGCACGTCTCCATGTAGTTAAACAGAATAAGTAGAGGGCGTACCAGGTAAAGTATAACTTTTTGTAGATGTGCATGTCTCCTTGTAGTTAAACAGTATGAGTAGAAGGCGTACCAGGTAAAGTATAACTTGTTATAGATGTGCACATCTCCATGAAGTTAAGCAGTATGAGTAGTAGGCGTACAAGGAAAAGTATAACTTGTTAAAGATGTGCACATCTCCATGTAGTTAAACAGTATGAGTAGAAGGCGTACCAGGTAAAGTATAACTTGTTATAGGTGTGCACGTCTTCATGTAGTTAAACAGTATGAGTAGAAGGTGTACTAGGTAAAGTATAACTTGTTATAGATGTGCACATCTCCATGTAGCTAAACAGTATGAGTAGAAGGTGTACCAGGTAAAGTATAACTTGTTCTACATGTGCATGTCTCTATGTAGTTAAACAGTATGAGTAGAAGGCGTACCAGGTAAAGTGTAACTTGTTCTAGTTGTGCACTTCTCCATGTAGTTAAACAGTATGAGTAGAAGGCGTACCGGGTAAAGTATAACTTCTTATACATGTGCATGTCTCCATGTAGTTAAACAGTATGAGTAGAACGCGTATCAGGTAAAGTATAATGTGTTATAGATGCGCACGTCTCCATGTAGTTAAACAGTATGAATAGATGGCATACCAGGCAAAGTATAACTTTTTCTAGACATGCACATGTCTGTGTAGTTAAACAATATGAGGGGAAGGCATACCAGGTAAAGTATAACTTGTTATAGATGTGCACGTCTCCATGTAGTTAAACAGTATGAGTAGAAGACGTACCAGGTAAAATATAACTTGTTATAGATGCGCACGTCTCCATGTAGTTAAACAGTATGAGTAGTAGGCGTACCAGGTAAAGTATAACTTGTTATAGATGTGCACGTCTCCATGTAGTTAAACAGAATAAGTAGAGGGTGTAACAGGTAAAGTATAACTTGTTGTAGATGTGCACGTCCCCATGTCGTTAAACAGTATGAGTAGAAGACGTACCAGGTAAAGTATAACTTGTTATAGATGTGCACACCTCCATGAAGTTAAGCAGTATGAGTAGTAGGCTTACAAGGAAAAGTATAACTTGTTAAAGATGTGCATGTCTCCATGTAGTTAAACAGTATGAGTAGAAGGCGTACCAGGTAAAGTATAACTTGTTATAGATGTGCACGTCTTCATGTAGTTAAACAGTATGAGTAGAAGGTGTACTAGTTAAAGTATAACTTGCTGTAGATGTGCACATCTCCATGTAGTTAAACAGTATGAGTAGAGGGCATACCAGGTAAAGTATAACTTGTTATAGATGTGCACATCTGCATGTAGTTAAAGTATGAGTAGAAGGTGTACCAGGGGAAGTCTAACTTGTTCAAGATGTGCACATCTCCATGTAGTTAAACAGTATGAGTAGTGGGTGTACCAGGTAAAGTATAACTTGTTATAGATGTGCACATCTCCATGTAGCTAAATAGTATGAGTAGAAGGTGTACCAGGTAAAGTATAACTTGTTCTAGATGTGCACAACTTCATGTAGTTAAACAGTATGAGTAGAGGGCATACTGGGTAAAGAATAACTTGTTAGAGATATGCAGGTTTCCATGTAGTTAAACAATATGAGTAGAAGGCGTACCAGGTTAAGTATAACTTGTTATAGATGTGCACGTCTCCTTGTAGTTAAACAGTATGGCTAGAAGACGTACCAGATAAAGTATAACTTGTTATAGATGCGCATGTCTCCATGTAGTTAAACAGTATGAGTGGAAGGTGTACCAGGTAAAGTATAACTTGTTATAGATGTCCTATCCACTATTCCTAGGCCACCTCCACTTACCTTTGTGCTAGTCCGCATTCACCGATAGTTTTTCCATTCTCTACTGACCACTTTGACCTCTTTTTTCCTATATCCTACTGTATTTCCCAGCTCTGTCCCCTCTTCGCACCTTATAGCAACTATTAATAGTCCCGGTTTTCTCCCTACTACCCCATCTGGTTATCTGTCCTCCTTTCCTCTCACCTTTTTTTCCCTACCTAAGCATCCCCTATCTTCAACCACACACCATCACCCTTGTATCCCCTTATTTCACTAACGTATCTATCTAACAACCTTGTTGCTACATCTACTTGTATTTACTATATCTTAACTCATAAACATCCCTTCCGGTCTGCACCTGACTATTCCTGTCCCTGCTCCTCCCCCCCACCCTCTGTAACTTCCTCCTGGAAGTTTTAAAGCCCCTCCTAACCCTTGGGCGCCATTTTTAAACTGGCCCTCCTTTCTGCTGCTGTGCGTCCTTGGCTGAGCGCTAACACCTACAGTAAGTGATCAATATTTATTTTGTTTTTAACTACTGCGTATGTTTAGTGTTTTAGCGATTGTTTGCCTGTAGAGGCATAAGGGTTAGATTATTCCAGGCAATCGTGTTATTTGAAATATCCAGGAATACGCTATCAAGTTTGTACTGAACTTAATTTTATCCTAACGCTATCTACTGCTTGTATGTCTCTGTATGTACTTTTTATCTGAAGCAGCATATATTGACTGCATATGTTTAATCTTACGTGTATATCGACTGTGCAAGCTGAAAAGGTTTTGCACTTGATATAACTGTTTTTTTTAATTTTTTTTATAGCAACTGCAACTTTAGTGTAACATTTAGATTAGTTCAAGCTGAAAAGGTTTTGTATTTAGACGTAACTTAACGTTTGCGTACTACCTACTGTTTTTTTGATACCAACTGCAGCTACAGTGTAACAGTTTATTTGGATTTACTATGTTATCTAAACGTAGCTAACTGCTTGTGTAAATGAAGATATCTGCTTTTTCTGAGATTTTTTACATGTGTACTTTACTGTGACTGTGCTAGTGCAGTAGCTGCGACTAACGCAAGGCAAGTTTAGATACTTGGTTCTTCTTTTTGGCATAATTGTTTAATTATCTGTACGGTTCTGGACTATAAATTCACTCCTGCTATGAGACTAACCCTAAATTCCATATTACTGTTAATGTCTTCAAACATTGTAACTGTCCTAATTGTATTTTGCTCCTGCTGCTTTGGTTATCTCTACTGAAAGATCTCGACACTGCTCTGCCCTTTCTAAGAACCTTAAGCATAACTGAGCGACAGTATAGTGTTTTTACCTTAAAAAGGTCTGGGAATCAAAACACTGTTTTTATTTACTACTACTACTCTAAAGTGATTCTTTACCCACCATTTACTCGACCTTGTGTGTAAATTGGAGTGTCCTCATATGCTCAGACTTGGCCTTAATCCAGTCAGCAAAAGGATACCAAACTTTGTTGCTTATACAAGCTATACCCCCTATCATGTAAACGCTCACTTTTATGGTTGCCTAGTCCACTTTAGGCGGTAACCTATACTACTTGAATTTCAAGTAGTGATCCCCACTGTGGACGTGTTTGCTACAAATATAGCCTAAGCCACTTAACACTAGCAATCTGAATCATGTGGGTAGCGTAAATGTATGTATCGTCCTAATCAACATAATTGTCCATGCCTAACTGCAACTATTATTTTATGTGATTTATTTTAAGTTTTTGTACTGATATTATCTGTTTATCCTTACTGCTCTATGTACACAGTGTTTTTTACTACTTTAATATAACTTTTTCTCTCAATTTTTTTTCTTCTGTTTGTCAGCTCTCACCCGGACTTAGCCCTGAGTTTTCGCCTGGGTGGAATCCCACACCTATCTTTTCTCCTGCATTCTCAGCCAACTTCTCTAGAATATATTATCAAACCCAGCTATCTCCTGCAAGCCTCAAACTCAAGAAATCAAGAAAGTATGTCTACTTATGTCATAGCCTTGAAATTATATACCCAGTAAACCTTACTAGGTGTTCTGTTTGCTCCCAGCCAAGTTAGTCAGCAGCATACCCCCTTGTTCCTTTATCTCCTCTCCCCCCCTTGCCTAGACCCCTACTTATCTTGATCTCATTCTCCCCTTAGTCTAGCTCAGTCCCGTGGAGCCCTGATGTATTTCAGTGCACGTCTACTTATATCTACTAGGTGTCACCCTTTCCCCACCAATATCTAATTCACTAATATCTACTTCTATTTCACTTGCCCTTACTTTTCCTATTAAATTCCCATCCTTTCTCTTCTTCTCAGTCCACTCCTATCCACTATTCCTAGGCCACCTCCACTTACCTTTGTGCTAGTCCGCATTCACCGATAGTTTTTCCATTCTCTACTTGTGTATCCCGCTCCGTTCGCCCTGTGGGCTCACTCCGCTCCCCTACCCTGCCCCCAATTTCCACCCGCCCCCAGTACCTCCAGCCTTATACCCTCTTAACCACACCCCTTTACTAATCAACCACTCATTGAATCACTCCTAGCCACACCCCATATCTAAACATCACCTCCCCTTATATATAA
This sequence comes from Protopterus annectens, assembly GCF_019279795.1. Classification (NCBI taxonomy): domain Eukaryota; kingdom Metazoa; phylum Chordata; order Ceratodontiformes; family Protopteridae; genus Protopterus; species Protopterus annectens. The sequence goes on along the minus strand of NC_056737.1, from coordinate 1,117,663,215 downwards.
ATCCTCTCCCTTCCCACCTAGTCTATCTTCCAAGCCAATATCTACTCTTCTCCCTACATATATACTACATTTTCTTCTACCATGCCCTACAAATACCAATGTTTTCATACCCTCTTACTCCTGATTACCCTCAACATAGCTTACCTCTTAACCTCCTATGAAAAACCACTCCTATCTCCTCTAATCATCCCTTCCAAACAAACCCTAATACCTTTTCCTGCTCTTTCTACAACCTTCCCAAATGCCACCATTAAACCTAGTTTCTTTCAAGCCAAATATCATAGACTAAATCATATTAAATACTCCATCTTAGGCAATAAAAAAATACTTTACCAATATTGCAAACCTCCCCAAGATTACAATTTCAAATTTCTCCACTCATTAGAAGATGGAGACATCCACCCTAACCCTGGCCCAAGCCCTACACCAACCCCCTTAAACTACAATCTTAACCATAAGGTCCCATTACCAACAACTAATCCCTCCAAATCACTCTCAATAGCCCATCTCAACATACGTAGTATATGTAACAAAATACCACAAGTTCATGCCCTTTTGGATGTCCAGCAATTTGATATTCTCTGCTTAACAGAAACATGGCTTAAACCCACAATACAAGATACAGAAATTATCCCTCCAGGCTATAGCATCATTCGACAAGACCGTTTGAATAAAAAAGGTGGAGGGGTTGCAATTATATATAAAACAGGACTGCAAATCAGCAAAATGAATTATAACCTACCCTCTGATAACATCATTGAATTAATTATTACAAAACTGATGCTTAACTCCCATAAATCAGTTTACATCATCTGCTCCTACCTTCCCCCAGGTAAAAATCTGACTATATTAGAAGACCTCCTAAATTGGCTTTCCACTAATCTCCCTCAAGAAACAATTCTACTAGGAGATGTTAATATTGACTGGAATTTATGTAATAACACCAATCCTTCTTTCCTTATTAACCTTTATGGCTTTTCACAGGCTATAAACACTCCAACCAGAATAAACAAACATAACAATAAAAAAAACATCTTAGACTGGATTTTAACAAATTGTCCACAACAAAACTATACAACAGGAACCCTCCCTGATGACCTTAGTGACCACTCTCTCATATATATTATCAGACATAAAACATGGTTAAATATCCCCTATTCAGTCAGAACCATCTGCAGCAAAAAACACCTTAATCAAGAACTGTTTCTAACCGAACTTAAACAATGTAACTGGTCTCCCCTACAGTCTCTCCCTATAGATGAAGCTGTTAACTACTTTAATAACACCTTCCTAGCAATCCTAGACCAACATGCCCCAATCCGTTCCATAAGAATGAAAAATAAACCAGCTCCATGGCTCTCAAATCATACTAGGAAACTTATCCACAATAGAAACAAATCTTGGGCTAAATGGCGGTCCACAAAGAATACAACTGATCACCAAACCTTTAAACAACAAAGAAATATTACAAAAAAAGCTATCCTACAGGACAAAAAGAACTTTTATATACAACTACAACAAACATCCCTTCAACAACCACAAAAATTTTGGTCTACTATTAACACACTACTATCCTCAGGCAGAGTTGAATCACCCAATCCATTAGGTTCCAACCCAGACTGTCCAATTCAAACAGCTAACGCCTTTAATTCTTTTTTTACTACCACTGTACTAAAACTAGCTAATCACCAAAACCCATATACATCTAACTTGCCCAGACCAAGCTCTACTCCTCCCCCTTTTCACTTAGAACCTATACCCACCTCCTATATCTCCTCCCTACTTCAAAAACTAAAACCTAACACCCCCTCAGCTGACCAACTACCAGCCGAATACCTCAAAATAGGAGCCAAAGCCATTGCCTATCCAATCTCTATATTAATCAATAGAACCTTAAAAGAAGGCTTAATCCCATCAATCTGGAAAATCTCATATATTATTCCTCTTCACAAAGGTGGCGACTCTACTGATTTCTCTAACTTTCGTCCCATTGCTCTACTCTCCCCACTTGCTAAAATCATGGAGAAATGTATCCATAAACAACTTATTACCCACCTACTCCACCATCAGCTCCTAGCTAACTGTCAACACGGTTTTTGGCCATTTCATAGTACCCCACCACAGCCTTACTATCCTTTACTAACTGTATCAACAATAATCGTAACAATAATACTTTATCCTCTGCTTTCTTTGTAGACCTATCTAAAGCCTTCGACATGGTTAATCATCAACTTCTCCTCCACCTACTGAAGTCCCTCTCCTTCGACCATTCTGCCTTGAACTGGTTCACATCCTATCTGGACAACCGAAAACAAGCCGTTCTCTGGCAAAACCATCTTTCTGACCTTCTTCCTACCTCTCTAAGTGTCCCACAAGGCTCTATTTTAGGCCCACTACTGTTTTCCATCTTCATAAATGACCTTCATCTCTCCATTCCACAGTCTACCTGTATCCAATACGCTGATGACTCCACTATCATTTGTTCTGCCTCATCGCAAACTGATCTTCATTCTCACACACAAAAAGCCTTCTCTACTATTGAAAAATGGTTCTCTAACCACTGTCTTCTCCTTAACCCTAAAAAAAACCAAACTACTGCTCTTTACTCCATCTCATCTATCACCCCCTCTCCATTTTACACTTACATCCGACGATGGCACCATTATCTCTCCTGACCCAACCACCAAACTTCTAGGAATTACTATTGACAATCAACTAAAGTTTGACTCTCAGATAAATTCTATAATTAAATCTACTAATAAAAAACTTGGATCCCTTTATCGCATTAAACCTTTCCTGACACCAGTAGCCAGAGCCACAATAGCTAGAACTCACTTAATCTCTACCCTGTTATATGCTTCCCCCATATATACCAATCTTTCTAAACATAATCTTAACAATCTGACTAGATCATACAATAATATTGCGAGATTCGCAACCAACTCTCCTTATAGGACTCACCACTGTCAGAATCTAAAACAGCTAGGTTGGCTTGAATTTCCACTACTACTATAATTTAACCAACTTATAATCGCCCACAAAGCCCTTCACCAACCTAATAACACCCCAATTCTCTCTACCCTTATAAAACCTTATAATAACTTGAAGAATCTGCGCTCTGCCAACAAAATGTTGATACATACTTCCTTCTCAAATAACTTAGCAGGTAAATCCTTATTTTCAAACTCAGTGGGTAAAATATGGAATCAACTACCAAATGACCTGACTACCCTCACCTCTCTTCCATTATTCAAAACCAAACTAAAACTCTTTCTCTGCAATCACTGGTTATGCTCTTGTAACAACCCTGACTAACCTTTTTCTTTTACTTACTACATGACACTAACAAATATTATTATTTTTTTTTTTTATTTTTTTTACCATAAATCTCTACTTCTGATCATTTTATTATAACTAACCCTCCTCCTTAGTCTTTGCACTCTCTTCCCCGAGAATTTCTTTTGATCTATTATTCTATTAACCTTTTGTTTCTGTCTTATTCTTATTTTTGCTAACTCTTGAACTATTACTATATACAAATGTCATTGCCTAATTTTGTTTTCCTTGCATTGTCTCAATGGTGTTCTTAAAATGTCTATTGCTACAAATGTAAAATCTAAATGTTATAGAATGTTTTTGTAAATTTTTATTATGCTGTGTAACTGGAGCTTTTCTCCCCGGGCCTCCACTGAAAATGGACATGTATCCAGTTGGACTAGCCCGGTCAACAAATGTAAAATAAAATAAAAATAAATAAATAAAATGTGCACATCCCCATGTAGTTAAACAGTATGAGTAGTGGGCACACCAGGTAAAGTGTAACTTGTTCTAGATGTGCACGTCTCCATGTAGTTAAACAGTATGAGTAGAAGGAGAACCGGGTAAAGTATAACTTGTTATACATGTGCACGTCTCCATGTAGTTAAACAGTATGAGTAGAAGGCGTACCAGGTAAAGTAAAACTTTTTCTAGATGTGCACATCTCTGTGTAGTTAAACAATATGAGTAGAAGGCGTACCAGGTAAAGCATAAGTTGTTATAGATGTGCACGTCTCCATGTAGTTAAACAGTATTTGTAGAAGGCGTACCAGGTAAAATATAACTTGTTATAGATGTGCACGTCTCCATGTAGTTAAACTGTATGAGTAGAAGGCGTACCAGGTAAAGTATAACTTGTTATAGATGTGCACGTCTGCATATAGTTAAACAGTATGAGTAGAAGGCATACCAGGTAAAGTGTAACTTGTTATAGATGTGCACGTCTCCATGTAGTTAAACAGTATGAGTAAAAGACGTACCAGGTAAAGTATAACTTGTTATAGATGTGCACATCTCCATGTAGTTAAACAGTATGAGTAGAGGACGTACCAGGTAAGGTATAACTTGTTATAGATGTGCACATCTCCATGTAGTTAAACAGTATGAGTAGAAGGCGTACCAGGTAAAGTATAACTTGTTATAGATGTGCACGTCTCCGTGTAGTTAAACAGTATGAGTAGAAGGCGTACCAGGTAAAGTATAACTTGTTATAGATGTGCACGTCTCCGTGTAGTTAAACAGTATGAGTAGAAGGTGCACCACATAATGTATAACTTGTACTAGATGTGCACATCTCCATGTAGTTAAACAGTATGAGTAGAGGGCGTACCAGGTAAAGTATAATTTGTTGTAGATGTGCACATCTCCATGTAGTTAAACAGTATGAGTAGAAGGCGTACCAGGTAAAGTATAACTTGTTATAAATGTGCACATCTCCAAGAAGTTAAACAGTATGAGTAGAAGGTGTACAAGGAAAAGTATAACTTGTTATAGATGTGCACATCTCCATGTAGTTAAACAGTATGAGTAGAAGGAGTACCAGGTAAAGTATAACTTGTTATAGATGTGCACGTCTTCATGTAGTTAAACAGGATGAGTAGAAGGTGTACCAGGTAAAGTATAACTTGTTTTAGATGTGCACGTCTCCATGTAGTTAAACAGTATGAGTAGAAGACGTACCAGGTAAAGTATAACTTGTTATAGATGTGCACGTCTCCATGTAGTTAAACAGTATGAGTAGAAGGTGTACCGGGTAAAGTGTAACTTCTTATAGATGGGCACATCTCTATGTAGTTAAACTGTATGAGTAGAAGCCATACCAGGTAAAGTATAACTTGTTCTAGATGTGCACATCTCCATGTAGTTAAACAGTATGAGTAGAAGGCATACCAGGTAAAGTATAATTTGTTATAGATATGCACGTCTCCATGTAGTTAAACAGTCTGAATAGAAGGCGTACCAGGTAAAGTATAACTTGTTATAGATGTGCACATCTCCATGTAGTTAAACAGTATGAGTTGAAGGCATACCAGGTAAAGTATAACTTGTTATAGGTGTGCATGTCTCCATGTAGTTAAACAGTAAGAGTAGAAGGCTTACCAGGTAAAGTATAACTTGTTATAGATTTTCACATCTCCATGTAATTAAACAGTATGAATAGAAGAAGTTCCAGGTAAAGTATAACTTGCTATAGATGTGCATGCCTCCATGTAGTTAAACAATATGAGTAGAGGGCGTACCAGGTGAAGTATAACTTGTTTTAGATGTGCACGTCTCCATGTAGTTAAACAGTATGAGTAGAAGGCATACCAGGTAAAGTATAACTTGTTATACATGTACACATCTCCATGTTGTTAAACAGTATGAGTAGATTGCATACCAGTCAAAGTATAACTTGTTATAATTGTGCACGTCTCCATGTTGTTAAACAGTATGAGTAGATGGTGTACCAGGTAAGGTATAACTTGTTATTGATGTGCACATTTCCATGTAGTTAAACTGTATGAGTTGAAGGCGTACCAGGTAAGGTATAAATTGTAATAGATGTGCACGTTTCCGTGTAGTTGAACAGTATGAGTAGAAGGCATACAAGGTAAAGTATAACTTGCAGATGTGCACATCTCCATGTAGTTAAACTGTATGAGTAGAAGCCATACCAGGTAAAGTATAATTTGTTATAGATGTGCACGTCTCCATGTAGTTAAACAGTATGAGTAGAAGGTGTACCAAGTAAAGTATAACTTGTTATAGATGTGCACGTCTCCATGTACTGAAACATTATTATTAGAAGACGTACCAGGTAAAGTATAACTTGTTATAGATGTGCACATTTCCATGTAGTTTATGGTTTTGTTCAGAAACATGTAGAACATGCAGTCCTGGAAAATTAAATGACACTTTATTTGCATTAATAATAGGAAAAAAGCGATGATTTAAAAATTGATCAAAGAAGGAAACTTAGTGTATTGATAGCTGACTACAAGATTTCTATGGAATCTATACTCACTAAATGAAAAAATGGAAGGTGAATCCTAAGGACTGCATGCGTGCATGGAAAGGATAAATGTGGTAGAAAATGTGGTTATCATTAGCTGTTTGTTTTGCTGGGGAGTGAGAAAAAATAAAAAGTTATATAATTTTTTTAGGTCAACAAAAGTGATTGATAAGGTATATTTAAGGAACCTAAAAGCAGTTTTAACTCAAGAATGCGCAACAGAACAAGTCATTGTTAGTTCAAATTATTATAATTTAAAGCAGGAGTAAGTGAAATGGCAAATGCTGGTGTTTCTGGAGTAATATAAAGGAGGTTTTTGTTTTTGTAAAGATACCCAAATAGCTCTTTGTCATGACACGTTTGGAAGTGAGAGTAAAGCAGAAAGTTTTATTAGATGTTAACATATTAATGGATTGAACATAGAATGAGAGAAGGAAGGAAGGAGATTTGGGACATGAATACTGATGAATTCAAAGCAACAGTCTGTAGACAATCTGTACATTTTTATAGAAAATAAGGAATCTGTGAGGGCTGTTGAATGACTAGTAATCTAACACAAGATAAACGTGAAAGGTATGGTAAAAGAGAAAGTGAATATATTTGTCTGCAATGTGGCTTTAGGATGGCAGACAGCTTTATAAAAATTAGGAATACAGAATGGAAAAGGTCAACTGGAGGAGAAAAACTGAGAAAAAAATTGTAAAAAGTAGAGGGAGCAACTGAAAATGCAAAATAGAAGCTAAAACAACTGGAAAGAGCATTTTTAGATGCTTATTTTGCCACTGATTTTATGTGGCATCTGTGTTTGCTTTTTCATGACATGGGAATCTAGGATAAACATGATTTGAAGACATATTGGGCAGGATTCACGAAGCCTCCGTGTAAGAGTTATAACTCTTACACAGAGGCTGCAGTTAAACGGAGTGATGTCAGCATGCTCTGCATATTCATGAGAGCATGCTGAATCACACCTAAGTCTAACACGGTCCATGTAAGACAGTAGGGGGCGTGTCCATAGGCCGAGCCCTGCAAGCGGACACGCCCCCAGAAGAGTAAAAGTGCCCAAAGTAAACACCCACGACAGAGTCCACGGAAATGTGAATAAACACAACACAACACATGCCCCCACAGACTATGAACAGAAAATATATAAATAAACATGTTATATATTTTTTTTAAATTGTAAAAATGTTTAACCGTGAGTGCGCTCGTTTGCGCTGGCGTGCCCGTAGCGCAGCTACAGTTAGCAGTCAGTGGGAAAGCATATAAGAACTAAATATGCAAAGTAAGCCAAGAAGCAATAGCGTAGCGATAGAGATGTTGGCTGAAGAGCAGGCATTCATGGTTCGAGCCCCCACAACACCAATTTTTATTTTTAGCAAAATAAGCACGAAACAAGTCCCTGACAAATATGTACACATAAAATCACATTTTATGTAAAATGTAATGAAATAGCCCATTTATATTGAAGAAATGTGAGGTAACAAAACAATAAAAAATGCCAGATGTGCCCATAGCTGAGCTACAGTTTAACAGAGTGAGTGCATCTGCCCGTACGTGAGCAGTGGTTTAACTGGTGCAAAATGAGTGCCTGTAGCTGAGCAGTGGTTTAACACGCTGAATCTAAGTGCCCCTAGCTGAGCTGAGTGTAATATGCGTGCCGATAGCCAAATGAGGCTTAAACCAGCGTACCCCATTTACGAGGAGCTGCGCACCGTGCAAACAAGCTAACCGACGGGCAACGTTGAGCAAGCCGTATCAAAACTGCCTTTACACAGACACACCCTTCAGCATGTCTAGACAGTCATAAAAATACAAAGTAGTGGCCATGTTCGAACCCAGGATACTATACACCATAGTCAAGGTACCAAACCACTAAGCCATGACAGCAGTACCTATAAATGCAATAATAGCTAATATATAGGAATGAATACAAACTGGAGCATGACAATGCAGGTTTACTGAAGTTGATACAATTCCAAAATGGCCAATCACAGATATGTGCGGGAAAAACGGACTATATAAGCCCCACAGGCGGGAATACACAGCATAAACGATTGTAGAACTGAACTGCAGGCAGAATGACAGGAGTAGGAGAGGGTAGTTGCTTTCGAGCACAGAGGTGGGGCATTGAGGAGTCCAGGTACATGGTCTGGCTCCTATTCCACAATCATGAGGCCCAACTCATGCAGGGCCAGGTCCTCTGGGGAGCATACAGGGCTGAGGCATGGGACCGGTTGGCTCATGATCTCACCAGTGCCACAGGGATTCCAAGGACTGGTGAGCAGGTCCGTCACCACCATGCGGACCTGAAGAGACGCAAGCAGGACCAACTGAACCTTTGGATCCAGGAGGCCCGGCAAATGCCCAATGCCCCACTACTGAGTAAGTTACATTTAATTATGTATGTAAGAAATTAAACTAGCTGATATTATGGAGATGTGTATTCCAATATTACTTCATTTATATTACAGCTGCAGGTGTCCGTTCTGCAAACCGCAGAGCCTATGGCGATAGGCTGGTGCGGTTGCGCCACCAGGCAGGTCAGTAATCCACTACCAATAACTGTAAAGAAATATAAAAGTATGACAGTCAGCAAAAGAGTGCAGTGTAGTCACTAAGGAATAAAATTTGCAAGTAACAGTGTGAAAGTGTCTGCAAGTATTGCTTGATTACAAAAGTGTGTTGCAGCCTGTAAGCCAAACAGAAAAATGAAAATGTCTGACATAAATTCTGAAATAAAAATGCCCCACCTGTAAGAAAATAGTACACAACCTGCAGCAGGCTGAAAAGTATAGCTGCAGAAGATGATGAAATCACATGTGTGAAATATATCCCTGTTGAAATACTGAAGCATGACAGAAGTGAGACTGCTGGAAAGGATTGTTATAACTACAGGTAAAACATGTCAATAAAGCCTAGAAGTAAGTACCATCCTGAATAGTAAAATGAAAACAAGTGAGAGAGTGTGAGAAAGTGTCATGAATCCAGCAATACAGTAGTAATAACCCCTGAATAAAGTATACTGCAGTCAAGACAGAATGAAATGTATGTGAGAATCAAAACCAAGCAGCGAAATCTGTTCAAAGTGTTGCTGCATCTGGAATGTGTATCCCAAAATCTGGATATGTTGCTCTCAGTCTGCAATATGCAGATAGTATGATTGTCTGATATACCAAACATCCACACTTGTCTACAGCTATATAAAGCAAATGTAGCAGGATGATGTAGCTGAACAAAGCTAGATATGAATGTGTATGAAGAACAATAAAATGTATATTGATGTTGCAGTAACAGTCCTATCACCAAGTTGAAACAGTTATCATATAGGAAACTGTAGTTTGAACAGTAGTGTGTATATATCTGTAGCTATTAGAAATGTACAGCATATGTATTGGTATTTGAAGGTGTTAATATTATTTTCTTCACCCCACCCTATAACCACATATAACCCATTCCACGTGAAAATGGTATGTGTAATCACAATTAACACCCCTGGACGTTTGTCCTGTTGGGTCATATATATTTGCATGTCCGTTGATGCATCTGCCCTATTCATACATCCAGACCTGATGGCCTGTTGCCATCAATTAACCCTGCATGTTGTTGGACTGTGTATTGCTGTTCAAATTATGCATGTGTTATGCACGCTGTTCAATGGTGTGAATATCTGGGTGTTTGGTTAATGGGAATACTAATGCATGCTGTTACAACTAATTGTGAATGGTATTATATGTCACTAACCCAAACTGTCATGACATAATGCAAAACATAGGACGACAGGGAAGGCGGGTTCCAGCGGACCCATCTCTCCCACCTCAGCTGGCGAGTGCACCTGGCACTAGTGCCGAGTCTGGACCCTCCTCCAGTGGCCCTGTGCCACCTGCGGGTGGAAGCACTGCAGGGGATGGGACTCGCCCCCCCCTCTGCAAGTGTGGCCGGAGGAGAACCACCACTCACCCTCCGTAGCGTCCGGACTGTGGTGCATAGGGAGATTCGGGACTCTGTTCTCGAGCCCCTACGCCAGCTTGAGGCATGGGTGGCACAACTTACGGGCATGCCTGTTGCCCGGCCTACACAGCCCCCAGCACAGCCCCGTCCTGGGCAGTGAAGGAACAGTGGCAGCTGCCTATGGGTGGGGATATCAGTTCCACTGTTGCCATCTGTGGGCTCATGGGCTCTGGATATCCAAACCTCCATCCCAGTCAATTGTGTAACCCCCCCACACGTGTCATACACCACCCCTGTATGCGTCTTGTTTGTCTTGTCTGTTTACCTACCCAACCTACCTCCCCAGCTGTACCGACTTCCTTCACCTGACATACCACTCTCACCTGAAAAAAAGGGCACTCTGTACCCACAAAAATTACGCCCATACATAGCTGCCCATTCCGCACATATGTCTACCAGACATGGAAACTATCAATTACAATTGGCTGTACAACAAGTATTACTGTTGTCCTTACACCTCTCTCAGGGGTGGAAGGTATCAAATGTCACACCAAATTACAAACATATGCACAGCTGTTGCTGATGAAGGAATGGGCAGCTATGGGCCTTACCTACATCCCTCCTGCAAAACCCAAGCTTGTTTCCCTACTGTCTTACCCTCTTTGTGACCCCTTTTTCACCATTTTCCTGTCTCCCCATTTTCATTTCTTTCAAAGAAAATAGCGCGGGTGTGCGCAAGAGTAAGCACGTTTAAGCGGTTGTAAGCGGGTGTGCGCTTGTGTGCGCAGAGCTAAACGCCAGTGCGCATGCGTGAGCTCCGCGCAAACCAGCGCTAACCCGGTTACAACTGCTTAAAAGTGCCTTAGTCACTTTGATTGACAGGTCCTGTAGTCAGTTCAGAAGCAAAATAAAATCCCACTGGTAGTCCCGAACCCAGGACCTTGGAAACAGTAGTCTGCATGACTTACCACTAAGCCATGACTCGTATACAACAGCATTGTGCTAAAATAAATATATCATGTAATAGTAGGAATGAATGTAAAGGGAATATAGGATGTGTAGTACACAAAGCATGTCATTTAGAATTACTGTCAAAACTAGTGGATTTCCATAATAGTAGTGTGTGAAGAGAAACAGCCATGCTAGTTGGTAGCTAGTAGGTAATAATGTCACTGTAGCACCTTGCAAGCCACACACATACTCACAGCAGGATAATCACTGCCCATACCCCACAACCTCTTACAGGAACATATCCGGACCAAGTAATAAAATATGTGGAGCAAAGGCCCAAAACCAGGGACACATTACAAATAATGTTACAACAAACGCAGACAGTTCAGAGAGTAACAGGGTCTTCATTTTGTGGGATGTTTGGAAGGGTATGAAGTCTGAAACTTGAATGTTTGTCACTATATTCTGACTTGAGCCCAGAGTGATTTGCCAGAAAAAGCTGTACATGAGATATTGACCAAAATATGAGGCAGAAATGTGGACAACCTGCAAATATTTGTACACATGAGAGGTTTGACACCACCATATTTGAATAATTAAGAGCCTAGACATAGCAACAGTGAATGACTTACAGGGATGCCCCACAGACTCCATGTGAAATGTACAAACAGTAGGCAGAAAGGTGTAACTACACATGCAATGGTAACTATGGAGTCCTGAAAGTATTCACCACTTGCATGGCAGAATAAGTGTAGTAATACATATGCTCATGCTAACCCACAGTCACAACTGCAGCATACCAGACAATTTAATGGGTGTACCCCACTGATATGTTCCATTCCATGAGGCAGATAACAGATGAACCTGAGAGTCTCTGGGGCCTGCTCAGCAGCATACTCAAATACCCTAATAGATGTCAAGGCCCACACCATGGCCAGACCATACTGCATGCTGTAACACCCTAGCAGATATAGCAAGCATTCCAAGGTGTGAATGTACATGGAAAATAGGAAAGCTACAGCAGCACACTACAGTCAGGACACCTAGCAGGCATACAAGTAGTGACTGTAAAGGGCACATATTGAAGCCTTAGCAACAAACTGCAAGCAAAAGTGAAAGGAAAGCACACACACACATTAACAGTAGTAGTAGTTGTAGGTGTCAGTGTACATACACAGTTAGTACAGGAAATTGGAGAAATGAATGGAGGAATGTTAATCTACAACACAGCTGGAAATATGAGAGAGATACCAACCTTTACACTCACAGAACATTGTCCACAGCATACCAGCATGGTCCCTGCCCTTAAAATCTGAAAGGGCTACGCCTATCTCACATACCTTTTTATAGCACTGTTCTGAAATCACAGTGAGAACTGCAATCAGTACACAACTGGCTGCATGCAATTAGCAAATGCTGGCTAACAATTGGTGCAGAGGCCATCACATGGGCATATGCAGATACCTACAAAAGTATGCTGTACTCCCAGTCCACACATGCAATACTTTCATTGCACCCTGAGGAGGATGTGAGAGACAGACAGACAGAGAGAGAGAGAGAGAGAGAGAGAGAGAGACAGAGACAGAGACAGAGAAAATTGTAATTAAGCAGACACAAACAAAACTGTTCAGCAACAGCCACCTGAAAGCTGACAACTGGGAAGTGGAGCAGCAGGACAGAAAACCAGATGGCAACACAAGCAGCTGTAACAAACACAGGTAATGTAAAGTAATACTATAAAGGTCTACATACTGCGAACCCTCCATATGTGTCATTGGTCTGTATCCATATGTATATGAAGATGTGTAAAGGGCAGGGGACATACAGCAACTATCAGTGAAGGCTGTACATACATTTGTATGTGAGAGCATCTATGTGCACATATCAATGTAGGTTGACTGTAGGTTGTAGTGCAATGTACAAAGCAGGTTTCACAGTTATGTATGTTTAGCAGTATGTTAGTGTGTGTATACAGTATGGTAGACAAACATGTTGATATACCTGTCTATCATATGGATACGTATGTATGTCAAAATATGTATGTATGTATGTATATATATATATATATATATATATATATATATATATATATATATATATATATGATATGCATATATGTATACATACATAGAGAGAGATGTAGGAATACATAGACAGATGTAGATAGATAGAATATGTACAAACATATATATGTAATGCACACATACAGATATAGATATATGTAGATACATATACATAGACAGACTGATCTGACTATCTACAGGTATGACTGTATATGATGACCTCAACACACCCTGTCCCACCCCCTCTGTCACTCTCACCCCCTCTGTGTCCCCCCCTCTCCACATCTATAGCAATATATATACATATAGATATATCTATATATATATATATATATATATATAGAGAGAGAGAGAGAGATGTATATAAATTCTGAGTGAGGCACATGTGTACAGATGTATTGCAACAGGTGCCTGGTGCCAAAGGCATGGAGTGAACACCAGTGTCAAAACCAGAGTACCATACCCCATTTCAAATCACCTACACCAGTAACCACCAGATATGTGATTGGCTGCCCACCACTGCATGTGTCAGGGGTGAACAGGGTCATAAATGTGTACAATAGTGGCCCCAATGATATTCACAGTGGCACACTATTCCTGGAATACCTGCACATGGTATGTGTCAGCAGACATGGTGTGTCAGCTATGGACATGTAGGTCGGTGTACCCCTCCACACCACATAATGGATGCCATGGTATGGACCTCACATGACAGCTACAGATATGGAGAAGGATACAGTGACATGTACAACACTATGACAAAGCACTCAAACACATTACCAATGCACAGTGACTGACAACACCACAGAGTACACATATACTACCCACATAGAGGTTACCACTCCCGGATTTACATATGTAAGTCACACCCATGACAGATGTCCAACAGCCATAGTAACACCTCACACCATCCACAACCTAAATGACTGCTGTGTGTCGTCCATGCCACTGCAATAGAGAGCACATGTGGAGGTAAAAGTTCCTACCCACAGATAAGACATACCCTGCAATAAACCACACAGTGTTAAGAAGCAAGACTCCCCATGAGTACATGTCACACATACCCCTGATGAATGTTAGTCAGATAGGTAATATGCCATATGAGTCACCCTGTGTAACTGTGTGACAGCAGCAGGTACCATCACACCACATGTGTCACAATGGTCAGGGTAGCAGAACAGTATGCTGCTGTAGTCCCAGGGGCAATAGCATATTGTATAGTATTGTATTGTAATGTAATGTATTGTGTTGTATTGTATTGGTATGTTGAGGTGCCTCCTTCGTGGAGTGGAACCACTGCTGCTGTGCGCCAGTGTACAGGTACATATCCTGTAGTCAGGCTAGTGTTACATAGCACTTCTATATGTGTGTTTAGCTCCTGTCAGAGTTTATGTAGCATGCAACTGGGGATACCATCAGGTCCCAGTCATGTTGTGTATTCTGCTGTCTTGCGGGTGTCTCTCACCTGGACATCTGTGATGACAGGGAGGTTACAGTCAGCTGGGATACCTATGTCTTATTTTGGGGGAGAGGGCTGGGTGACACCTGCACTGAACCTGTCTGCCACAATGTTGTCAATATCTGTGGTGTCAGTGAAATATTTGTTGTTGTGTACTAACGATGGGTGTAGAGGATGGATTCTGACCAGGTTGCTAACATAACTGAAGAAGGCCTTCTGGTTATCTGTAGTGTCCCTCTTGATTTCCCTCTCAAAGTTGCCCATGGATGTTTGTATGATGGAAAATAGATCCTTACTAGTGCTGCTCAGACATGCCCTCCCTTTATGGAATTATGCTCTGTCTTGCAGTAGCTTCCATCTTCTGTAATACAATCTGTCTATTGCTGGGGTCCACCAGACAGGATGCTGTCCCTTTGTGGAGAGTGTCTTGGTCATATATGGGATTGCATGATCCATGCATTCTCGGAGATGTCTGTAGAAAGCATTTGTGTAGGGGTCAGCATTGTGGGTTGTATCTGCCACTGGCCCAGTTGGCTGAAAGGATACCATGTCACTGTTACAAAGTGTAAAGTTTGCATCTGCAATGTTATTCACTAAAGTTGTTTGTGCTGGTGGTGGAGGTGGGATATGTATATCCAGGGCAATTAGTGTGTGGTCAGCTCACAGTAGTTGATGATGTAGGCCATACAGTACCTAGATACAAACCCCCAGAGTGAAGAGGTGCTCTTGACCTGAATCAGTGTTCTGACTGCTGGGGTTTGGTAGTATGTCGTATGGAGTGTGCCAGGTACTGTTGCACAGTTGCTGGCTGAGCACTGATACCTGGCCATTTACATGTGTATCCACCAATAGACAGACAGATGCTATATATGTGAGATATGTTGTATCATAACAGTCGAGTAGCATGTGTAGTATGTGTGCCAAATTCTGCTGACATATATTGCTGATAACAGGTTATTTTCTTTTTCAGGTACATGGCTCACCTGCGGAATCCCACTTACTCCACAGCTGAGGATGAGGAGATACACCAGAGCTTGGTGCGGGATTATGCAATACTCTTTTCCCGCACCAGCCAGAATCAGCAGGAGAGGGCTGCACTGTGGCAAGACCTGGTCCGTCGGGTAAATGACATAGGCACGCATAATAGGACATACGAGCAGGTACGACATCACTGCAGTGATTTAATCAGAAATGTCCATCAGCGTGCGTCGGATATCCACAGGCAACAGGTCGCCACAGGTGGTGGGGTGGCTACACATCCCCCACTCACCAGACTGGAGGGACTACTCATGAGTGTAGTGGCTCCAGTCCACCAGCAACAACAACAGCAGCAGACATGCATTATGATGGAGGCTGGAGCCACGCAGCAGCAAGACAGTGAACGTGCAGGTAATATGCCATATGTATAGTTGACTGTTGTGTACACTGGTAGTTAATGCATGTGTGAGGTGTGTCCTTGGTTTGTAGCTGTCACCATAGTATTTAATGTGCAAGTGTGATATCCTCAATATTAGCAGCTGACCTGTGAAAGGCGACTGTTGTACTACTGACCTGTATCATACTCAGTAACAATGGCACAGTTGTGCCCACTGACATTAGTTTCTTCACGTCTGCAGGTCCCTCTGGTGTAACAGCAATGCAGCCTATTCATGCTGGTGAGTGTGTATTAACAATTCCTGTAATAGTCTTGATAGTAATAGTAATATTAGTCTCACTTAGTAGTGCTCTTTGTATGCATGTAGGTGTGTCTGTGTCTGTGTGTTGATATCACCCATACTGAGTACTGTACAATTGTGTGAAACTGTGTGCATGTGTACGTGTGCATGTGTGCACCTGTGCATGTGTGCATGTGTGCATGTGTGCATGTGTGCATGTGTGCACCTGTGCATATGTGCATGTGTGCACATGTGCATGTGTGCATGTGTGCATGTGTGCATGTGTGCATGTGTGCATGTGTGCATGTGTGCACCTGTGCATGTGTGCATGTGTGCATGCGCATATGTGTATGCATGTGCGTGTGCGCATGTGTGCACCTGTGCATGTGTGCATGTGCATGTGCGCATGTGCACCTGTGCATGTGTGCATGTGTGCATGTGTGCACCTGTGCATGTGTGCATGTGTGCATGTGCGCACCTGTGCATGAGTGCATGTGTGCATGTGTGCATGTGCGCATGTGCACATCTGTGCATGTGTGCATGTGTGCATGTGCACATGTGTGCACCTGTGCATGTGTGCATGTGTGCACCTGTGCATGTGTGCATGTGTGCATGTGTGCATATGTGCATCACTGGTAATGTGTAGACATTGTAAACTGTTTTTTTTGTTTCCCTCCCACAGGTTCTGGTGCTGCTCTGGTGTCATGTAGCAGGGAACCTGAATCAGGTGCCATGGGTACTGATAATGATGACATCTGTGTAATGGCAGAGGAAGGTATGCCAGGGTCTGCCATTGGTCAGCCGATTGACAGTACACAGCTGTCGACCCCATCAATGCGCACAGTTATCCTGCCAATACACCCTTTGTCACCAATGTCCCTAGGTGATGGACAGCATACAGTGGGCATTGACCAGGGTAATGTGGTATCTGTAGCACATGCCTCCCCACACAGCAGCCATGGGCATGGCCCAGAGATGGTACCACACAGACAGATGTCCAGGGGTTCTCGTGGAGCATCCGTGGGCGTACTGCCCCTGTCAGACGTGCCCACAGAGGTCTTACAACCTCAGCTATGTTTTGGGCTGTCATGCAGGCACAGTCACGTATGGAACGGTACACCAGACAGGGTCTGAGGGAGCTGACAGCATGTCGCACAGCCATGACTGACAGTATGCGTGACATTACGGCTGCCATCCGTGATTTCACCGATGTCATAGACAGATGCTGTGGGGACATATTAGACCGGTTCCACAACTACATGTCCATGACCCAGGGCGATGGTGGATGGTTGAGGTGGCGACGTGGCCGTATGCCAGCAACAGCAGCAGCTGGCAGTCGTTGTGGATGACAACAGGGCCGTGGCCGCCCCCGTAGTGCCAGCAGCAGCCCCAGCAATGCTGGGTCTGTGCTGTCATCAGACCGCCCCAGGAGACCACATGCACATGGCTCTGGCCAGGCCCGACAGGGATCTGTGTCCAGTCAACGAACACCTGCTTCTGATGACAGTACCCAGTCTGGGTTGGTACCGGATACGGTCCGTAGCACCCCTGCAAGGCACAGGTACCGTGTCTGTGGCCAGAGACACTGATCTGTATGACCTGGCAGGTACAGTCTGTGGCTGTCCACAAACACCAGTATATGGCAGCCATGAGGTGGAACTGTGTGCATCCATACACACATGCGAATTGACAACACCTAGGGCTAACGCATACACGCACACACTGCATCAACATTGCCCCACCTTCTACTGCTGTCCCTCACCAACACACATACACATACATGTCAATCGGTGGTATCGGTGGCTGACTCAGGCATACCAAGTTCACACCCTGTGCATATGATGAAACTGTGCCACCTCCTGCAATCTGTAACAACTGTGCAGGTACAGGTTAACATGTTGCTGATGCACAGGGTGACCACACAGACGTGTAGTAATAGTATCATGTTGTTAACAGTACTGTGTGCTGAATTAATTGTGGGTATATCACAGCATGCCTGATGCAGTAAGGGTGTGATTGTCATGTACTGTTGTCTACACCCATGGTAAGTACTATAGTGTATCATCTGCACATGTTGGCATACTGGTGGTAATGATGTCAACAGAAGGCTACATACATAGGTAGCACAGGGGATAAGGTAATAAATGTAGTAATACGCAATGATGGACATGTAAACTGCAAGTGGCATGTTGCCCACATTGGACTCTGCAATGCAGATGTTTGAGGATGTTGATATGTGTGCAGTACTACATGACTGGTACAGGACACACAGGAGCACCCTAGCACTGCAAGCTCACATCTCATACCATGCTAGACAGCCCCAACACACAAAACTAACTGTCACAGGAGGGAGAGTCCCCATATATGTCAGGGATACTGTGGTGGCAGGCTAGGTAGCATACATCCTACTAAGTATGGAACCACTGAGTGAAGGCTCAGTGTCTGTTATTTGACATGTGTATTACTGCAGGTATGAGCACATGGGTTTCCATCCAGTTATTGTACATCCTGACAGTACATGGTCTGTACACTTGTGTGCACTGAGACTGGACCCTAGCCATCTGACCCGTGTATTTCCATGTACATATGCATAGTGCCTGCATATTTGCAGTGTTACCTACTGGAAGTGGTACAGCTTGTTTGTTGTACAATGGACTACATGCAGCCCTGTTTACTGTAGCTTTGTTTGCATGCATGTTTGCTTGCAATTACCCTGGAATACTGATCCCACCTGCAATGCATAGTTATAGAGCTTCTGTGGACTCCTAGTGCCATCTGCATAGCTTACTATATGTATGTCCATGTCTCACTTGACAGAATGTCACTGTTTGTCCTGTTCACATGTACGTTGCCTGTGACACAGTGCATATGACTTACCTGGCATGTGTCCACGTGAGCAGTCATATATGCTACTGCTAACTAATCACAGGCACTACACCTTCACATATACATCTTCTGTTGAACCACCTGCTTCGCTAGGGATGGCCTGCACCTGTCACCCCTGGACTTTCAGATATTGGCAAAGGCTCTTGCTACCCCCATAGTGCCTATGTTAGGCAAGGCTCAAATGACAAACCCACCTTCATAGGTATCACAAGGGATAAGAAACTAAGAGTAATTCTAACCAATGCCAGAAGTCTAAACCTCAAGATGCATGCACCCGAAACTCTCCTTGGCATGGAGAACATCGATATCTGTGCAGTAACAGATGCCTGGTTCAGGGTTACTGAGAGCATACCAGCACTACCAGGTTTAACCTCATACCATGCTTTTCAGCCCCAAAACTTGGAACGAACCACAAATAGAGGGGGAGTATTGATATTCATCAAAGATACCCACACCTCCAGGTTGGTGGCAAAGCACCAAGCACCAGAGACTATCCATGTGCAACTAACAATGGGTGAAACTGCCTTCCAGGTTATAGCCTGCTACAGACCACCCTCCCAAACCCAAGAACTGCACTCGGCCGTCCTGTGAACAGTGGAAATATGAAGGTCTCTCCAAACACCATTATATTGGGCGTCAACTACCCAAACATGGACTGGGAGCATGACTCTAGCTCCAACACCCTAGGCCAAAGATTCCTAGAATATATGAGCTCAAATGCTATGGAACAACTTGTTACCACTCCCATAAGAAGGGGAAAAATACTGGACCTGATCATCACCAACATGGGGACTCTATGCTCCAGACCAGAAGTGTATCCCTCACTGGTAAGATCGGACCATAAACTAATCTCACTGGATATTCACATCCCGACCCCACCCCCTGCCCAGAACACCACAGTGAACAACTTCTCTAAAGCAAATTCACACTCCTCAAAACTGAGGTGGAAACCTTCAAAGCCCTTGGGCCTGTGGAAACTACAGACCAGACCGCAGATTCCTCTATAAACGCATTCTATGGACACCTTCAGGAATGCATGGATCATGTGATCCCGAATAAAACCAAGACCCAATCCTCCAAAGGCAGATGTCCTGTCTGGTGGACCCCAGCCATAAACAAACTACACAATAGAAGGAGGAAGCTACTAAATGATACAGCAAATTCACAAATAGGGAAGGCATCACTGATCAGTATTAGCAAATAACTACAGGCACTCATAAGATTGTTTAAGGCCAGCTTCAAGAGAAATTGCACAGGACACTAAGGATAATCACAAGGCTTTCTTTAGTTATGTTAGGAACCTGGGTGGTAATTCCCAGATATGCTCAGAGGTAGTCCAAAATGTCAATAGAAACACCAAACCCACAGACATTGCCAACATTCTAGCTGACAGGTTCAGTGCAAACTTCTCACCCCCCTCCACACTGAAAGGGCAAATATGTATCCCAGCAGAGTGCTGCCCCCCTGATATCTCAGATGCTCAGGTAAGAGCCGCCCTCTCCAAAGCAATACACACTGCATCAATGGGACGAGACAGTGTCCCGGGCTGTGTCCTACATGACCACCAAGACGTGCTATTACCAAACATAAACCTACTGTTCAATCCCAGCCTTACTACAGGATATGTGTCCAAAGTGTGGCATACAGCAACAGTGGTCCCTCTACAGAAAGGTGGTGCCTCAACGGATCCTGGACACTATCACCCCATAAGCCACACTAGCTTGGTCTGCAGAGCTATGGAAAGGATCATCATGGACCACATAAATATAGATATTGCGGACCTACAGACACTGGTTCATACCCAGTTTGGCTTTGTTAAGGGCAGATCCTGCCTCTAAAACCTGGTTGATTTCTTTGAAACAGTCACCAAGGCCATTGACGAGGGGAAGGTGGTTCACACAGCCTACCTGGACCTCGCAAAAGCCTTCAAAACAATACCCCACTTGGGCATTCTAGAGAAGCTCACCAGCTTAAATATAAGCCCCTATGTCACTAGATGGATTGCACGCTGGCTCAAGGACAGAACCCACATGATTAGAATTGCTGGAGCCATGCCAGACTCCAAACCAGTTACGAGTTGTGTCCCGCAAGGCTCAGTCCTGGGACCTCTCTTGTTTGGTATATATTTATCGGAGGTACAGGCCAACACGGAAGGACTGTGGCTGACCAAATATGCAGATGACTGCAAACTGGCCGCCATAATCGAATCTCCAGCCGACACAAGCATCTTCCAAAGGGGCATCATAGAAACAGACAACTTGTGCCAGAGCCATGGCCTCCAGCTGAATGCAAAAGTGTGCATAGTCATCCCCTTTGGCAAAAACAAAGTGCCCACAAAGTACCACATAGGTGGTACTCCATTATGTACAGAAGAAGTAATTAGGGACCTGGGGACCCAAGTTGATAGCAATCTCTCATTTGACAACCACGTGGCCAAAGTGGTTAGAAAGACATTGTATATAGCCCACCCCATCATGAAGGGATTCACATCTACATCAGGGGAGGACATCATGCCTCTTTACTCATCCCTCATCAGGCCCATAATTGAGTACAATCCCCCTGTCGGGATGTACCTTACCAGACACCTGCAGCAACTGGAAAGACCCCACAAGTACCTCACCAAGAGGATCAAAGGACACAAACAGATGCCATATGCTGACCGGATAAATAAACCCCATCTCTACTCAGTGGCATACCGCCTGTTCAGAGGCGATCTGTGCCTAATGTATAACACCATGTTGAACCCGGAATTAATGGGCATACTGCACATGAGAATATCCAAATCCCATCGGGATACACGCTTGAGAGACCTGAGCCTCAGCACTGAAATAAATAGGACATGCTGGAGGGACAGATTCATAAACCAGAGGCTCACTTCACTCTGGAATAAAATCCCAGTCCAGGTTAGGCAGAGTCCCTCATTGACTCTCTTCAAGAGGAATCTTGATGAGTGGATGGGACATTGTAGGTTTACCCCGGGTATCACTTCTGTGTCACTGTTAGACAGAGGCACAGTATACTAACCTCGGAAAAGGGCATGGCAAGATATATTTACAATGGATGGCGACAGCCCAACACATTCTGGCTAGGTTCTTAAATGCCCTAGGGCAGATTGCCTAGTATGGCGCTATGAACCTATGAACCTATGTACCTTGTTCCCCATTGGCCCTATGTGCTGTTAATCACCATGGCAATCACAATACTATGGTAGCATGTTCAAAGGTCAGTTGTCAGTCACCTCTATGCTACAGTTGTGGAATATGTGGGTCATGTGGCAATGTCACAGCTGCCACATGTACACAGTCAACCCTCTCCCTACACATGGGCGTACAACACATGTATGAGATGGAATCACATAGCCAAACTGGGGACTAAGCACTCTGAACCCAGTACTGGCATAACCTGTCAGGTGGCATGCAATACTACAGTGACTACAATACCAGTCTGATGTAGACCTACACTGACAGCAATACAAGCACGTGAACACACTGGGCCATTCGTGGAGCCTTAGAATAGCATCCTGCCTGAGCAGCACACACCTCTGCAGCTGGCACACAGGCATACGTTATGCCTGAACACATCACACATAACACATAGCACACAAATCCTGTGTGCCAGTCACAGCCTGTACGGCTAGACAACACACCTTCCACAGTTGTGTTAGCTACCTTTATTGTCCGGTACAGTATGGTCACGCTCACCAGACTGGACAAGGTGAAGGTCACAGTGATATGCCTGTGGGGCACTATGGTCCACCACATAACACAAGCATACAGGTCAGTCAGAGGCATGGACACATATGACTCAGTCATTGTCCATGCCACATACCTTCTGCTGTACTTGTAGGGTGCTGACATCATCAGTGTTTAGAAAGGGGAATGTGCATCCTGTAGTCTGTTCTCCTAGTTGCCAAAAGGGACATTTCCCTTACACACACTAACCCCCCCTCAGCCAAACACACACACTTGCAGGATTCAAACCCCTACATAACTAAGGTATGACACTCAAGACAGACGCATTAGCAAAGCGCACCATTTGCATTACTGGGAGGTTTCCCTTCTCCTGCTGTACTTATAGGGTGCTGACATCATCAGTGTTTAGAAAGGGGAATGTGCATCCTGTAGTCTGTTCTCCTAGTTGCCAAAAGGGACATTTCCCTCACACACACTAACCCCCCTCAGCCAGACACACTTGCAGGATTCAAACCCCTACCTAACTATGTTATGATACAGACGCATTAGCAGAGTGCGCTATTCGCATTACTGGGAAGTTTCCCTTCTCCTGCTGTACTTATAGGGTGCTGACATCATCAGTGTTTAGAAAGGGGAATGTGCATCCTGTAGTCTGTTCTCCTAGTTGCCAAAAGGGACATTTCCCTCACACACACTAACCCCCCTCAGCCAAACACACACACTTGCTATTTGCAGGATTCAAACCCCTACCTAACTATGTTATGACACTCAAGACGGACACATTAGCGGAGCATTCTATTCGCATTACTGGGAGGTTTCCCTTCTCCTGCTGTACTTATAGGGTGCTGACATCATCAGTGTTTAGAAAGGGGAATGTGCATTCTGTAGTCTGTTCTCCTAGTTGCCAAAAGGGACATTTCCCTCACACACAATTGCACACACACTAACCCCCCTCAGCCAAACACACACCCTTGCCATTTGCAGGAATCAAACCCCTACCTCACTATGTTATGACACTTGAGATGGATGCATTAGCAGAGCACACTATTCGCATTATTGGGAGGTGTCCCTTCTCTTGCTGTACTTATAGGGTGCTGACATCATCAGTATTTAGAAAGGGGAATGTGCATCCTGTAGTCTGTTCTCCTAGTTGCCAAACCCTCACACACACACTAACCCCCCTGAGCCAAACACACACACTTGCCATTTGTAGGATTCAAACCCCTACCTAACTATGTTATGACACTCGAGACGGACGCATTAGCGGAGCGCGCTATTCGCATTACTGGGAGGTTTTCCTTCACTTGCTGTACTTATAGGGTGCTGACATCATCAGTGTTTAGAAAGGGGAATGTGCATCCTGTAGTCTGTTCTCCTAGTTGCCAAAAGGGACATTTCCCTCACACACAATCCCCCCTCAGCCAAACACATACACTTGCCATTTGCAGGATTCAAACCCCTACCTAACTATGTTATGACACTTGAGATGGACGCATTAGCGGAGCGCGCTATTCGCATTACTGGGATGTTTTTCTTCTCCTGCTGTACTTATAGGGTGCTGACATCATCGGTGTTTAGAAAGGGGAATGTGCATCCTGTGGGGAGGCAGACGGCAAGCACACTCTGGCTAAGCTGTCATTCCCTAGGGCAAACAGCCTAGTGTTGACCTCTACACCCATATGTTTAATTGTCAAATGCACATTATTTGTTGCTGATAGACTGTTTGCACGTCTTTATTGCCATAGCATTCCCTGTTTGTATGAACAACTTGTGTATCTGTGGAAGATGTTTGCATATGGGAGGGATCCACTATATCACGTATGCCTCTGTAGTCATTTAACTGTGTGCACTGGGCAGATTGCTGTAATGTGGTTGGTTCCTGGAATAACACGTAAAAATACCAGATATGTGTGGCCAACTGCTAAAATGAGATTTGGCCTAAGTGTGTGAGCATGCCCAGTTCAGCCTTCCCATGGCATGCTGTCTGACATATGTCTCATTTATCAAAGTGTGTGAGCATGCCCAGTGTGAGCATTCCACATGTTGAACTCTGCAGCCCACCACATTTGTGGATGAGTGTGAACTTCAACAAATATCTCCCGTTTATGGTTGTGTGTTGTGTGTCATGTTGCGTAGTTACTGTACAACTTCTTTGTTTGTGAACACAACAGGATTATACTGTGCCTGCAGGGTTTGCATGGGATACTTTGCATACAGTTGTCAACATCCTTTCACACTGACCTAACACTGTAGTACTGTATAGTGTACTGATTCAGTACTTTGACTGTGGTGGACAGTATCCTGGGCGTTAGTCCTATCACTGCTTTACATTTCCATAGTGAGCACAACAGCCTGGTTAGGGGCTAGTTGTGCACATCTGACCATGTTGCATTATGTTCAGATATGAACTACTTAAATCAGGCTTGTCCAACATTGGTAGTGTATTCCACAACATAGGTGTACATTTGCAAACACTAGCGATGTGCCTAGTCCATTTCTAATGCTAGTCGGAGAGTGTGTTTGTCCTTGACACACATTGTAAGTGGAGTTTGCCATAACATATGTCATGGTTAGTATACTGTGCCTCTGTCTACCTGTGACATGACAGTGATACCCAGGATAAAGCTACCATCTCCCATCCACTCATCAAGATTCCTCTTGAGGAAAATTGATAAGTGACTCTATGGGTAGCCTGTACTGGGAGTTTACTCATGGGTGGGGGTGGCTTCTATGTTATGGATCATGCAGTACAGCTTGTCCTATGTAAGTCAGTGCTGGGGTTCAGGTCTCTCATGTGCATAGCTCACTGCCATTCAGATTGTACAAGGTGCAGCATGTTTATTGATACCAGCTTGGACATGGCTTTATACATCAGGCACAGCTTGCCTCTGGGTGGGCAGTATGGCAGTGTGTGTAGCTGCAGTTTGTTTAATCAGGCAACACATGGCATCTGTGCAAGCTCTTTGATACTCCTGGTGAGGTACTGTTGGGGACTTTACGGTTGATGGAGGTGTCTGCTGAGGTACATCCCACAGGGGCTATTGTAGTCAATTGTAACGCTGATGAAGGATGACTGCAGAGCCACAATAAACTCCCCTTATCTAGATCTGACAACCTTCATGATTAGGTGGGTATATGGTATGTTTCTGTAAACACTACAGCACATGTTTGTTCAATGCAGGATATCTATCACCTTGTGTCCCCAGGTCTCTCATTACATGTTAAGTACGTAATGGGTTAACACCTATGTGGTAATTGGTGGGCACTTACTGTGTATCCATGGGGGTTGACTATACACTTTTCTGAAATTAGCTTGCTGACATGGCTATGGCACCAGTTGCCTGTTTCTATGTGGCCCTTTTGTGGGATGCTTGTATCAGCTGGTGGATCATATATGGTGAGCAGTTTGTAGTCCTCTGCAAACATGTTCAGACACAGTCCTTCCATGTTGGCCTGTACCTATGGGACATATATACCAGATGAGGGAGATCCCAGGACCAAGCCTTGTGGGATGCCAGTTATATCTGGTTTGTAGTCTGACATGGCTGCAGCATGTCTGACCAT
>NC_056737.1:1117617147-1117636181 GCF_019279795.1 Protopterus annectens | reverse complement strand
CCCACATAAGCCTGACTAGTCTGGTCTGTAAAGCTATGGAGCGTATTATCATGGAACTCATAAACAAAGACATTGGGAGCCTCCAGAGACTGGACACTACCCAATTCAGCTTTGTTAAGGGCAGATCTTGCCTCTTAAACCTAGTTGATTTCTTTGAAACAGTTACCAAAGCCATAGATGAGGGCAAGGTAGTCCACACTGCCTACCTGGATCTCGCAAAAGCCTTCGACACAATACCCCACTCAGGCATCATAAATAAGCTTACAAGCTTAAATATCAACATCTATATTACAAGATGAGTTGCAAACTGGCTCAGAGATAGAACCCACATGGTCAGAATTGCAGGTGCCATGTCCGAATCCAAACCAGTTACAAGTGGCATCCCACAGGGCTCAGTTCTGGGACCTCTCTTGTTCGGTATATACTTCTCTGAGGTTGCGGCTAACACGGGGGAATTATGGCTGACAATGTTTGCAGATGACTGCAATCTGGGGCCATAATCGAATCTCCAGCTGACACAAGCATCCTCCAAAAGGGTCTCACAGAGATGGATGCTTAGTGCCAGAGTCACGGCCTCAAGCTAAATGGTAAAAAGTGCATAGTCATCCCCTTTGAGAAAAACAAGGTGCCCACAAATTACCACATAGGTGGTAATCCATTAAGTACAGAAGAAATAATTAGAGATTTGGGGACCAACGTAGATAGTAATCTCTCCTTTGATAATCACGTTGCCAAAGTGGTTAGAAAGACCTTCTATACAGCCCACCATATCACGAAAAGGTTCGCATCTAGATCAAGAGAGGTCATTGTGCCCTTCTACTCATAATTCATAAGGCCCATAATTGAATACAATGCCCCTTTTGGGATGTACCTTACCCGACACCTGCAGCAACTGGAGAGACCCCAAAAGTACCTCACCAAGAGGATCATGGGCTACAAACAGATGTCCTATGCAGCTCAACTAAAGAAACTCCAGCTCTACTCAGTTGCTTACCGCCTACTCAGAGGCGATCTATGCCTGACGTACAAAGCCATGTCAAACCCAGAATTAATGGACATGCTCCACCTCAAAAAATCCAAGTCCCTTAGAGCTACACGCTCCAGGGATCTAAACCTCAGCACAAAAATAAATAGGACATGCTGGAGGGACAGATTCATTTCCCAGAGGCTCCCCTCACTCTGGAATAGAATCCCAATTCATGTTAGACATAGCCCCTCGCTGACCCTCTTCAAGAGAAATTTGGACGCGTGGATGGGAAATCGCAAATTCACCCCTGGGATCTCTCCTGTGTCCCTGCTAGACAGAGGCACAGTAAACTAATCTTAAAAGGGTACCTTCTGTGACCTGCTTTACAGAGGCAAAGTAGGCTAATCTAATAGGGAGGTGGAAGCCAAATACACTCTGGCTAGGCTTATAAATGCCCTAGAGCAGGTAGCCTAGTATCTACCTATGAACATATGAACCTATAAGGCCAAAGTATCATTCTCATGTACGGGCTAAGTTTAATAAGACATAAGGCCAAAGTACCATTCTCATGTCTGGGCTAAGTTTAATAAGACATAAGGCCAAAGTACCATTCTCATGTCTGGGCTAAGTTTAATAAGACATAAGGCCAAAGTACCATTCTCATGTCTGGGCTAAGTTTAATAAGACATAAGGCCAAAGTACCATTCTCATGTCTGGGCTAAGTTTAATAAGACATAAGGCCAAAGTACCATTCTCATGTCTGGGCTAAGTTTAATAAGACATAAGGCCAAAGTACCATTCTCATGTATGGGCTAAGTTTAATAAGACATAAGGCCAAAGTACCATTCTCATGTCTGGGCTAAGTTTAATAAGACATAAGGCCAAAGTACCATTCTCATGTCTGGGCTAAGTTTAATAAGACATAAGGCCAAAGTACCATTCTCATGTACTGGCTAAGTTTAATAAGACATAAGACCAAAGTACCATTCTCATGTCTGGGCTAAGTTTAATAAGACATAAGGCCAAAGTACCATTCTCATGTCTGGGCTAAGTTTAATAAGACATAAGGCCAAAGTACCATTCTCATGTCTGGGCTAAGTTTAATAAGACATAAGGCCAAAGTACCATTCTCATGTCTGGGCTAAGTTTAATAAGACATAAGGCCAAAGTACCATTCTCATGTCTGGGCTAAGTTTAATAAGACATAAGGCCAAAGTACCATTCTCATGTCTGGGCTAAGTTTAATAAGACATAAGGCCAAAGTACCATTCTCATGTCTGGGCTAAGTTTAATAAGACATAAGGCCAAAGTACCATTCTCATGTCTGGGCTAAGTTTAATAAGGCATAAGGCCAAAGTACCATTCTCATGTCTGGGCTAAGTTTAATAAGACATAAGGCCAAAGTACCATTCTCATGTCTGGGCTAAGTTTAATAAGACATAAGGCCTAAGTACCATTCTCATGTCTGGGCTAAGTTTAATAAGACATAAGGCCAAAGTACCATTCTCATGTCTGGGCTAAGTTTAATAAGACATAAGGCCAAAGTACCATTCTCATGTCTGGGCTAAGTTTAATAAGACATAAGGCCAAAGTACCATTCTCATGTCTGGGCTAAGTTTAATAAGACATAAGGCCAAAGTACCATTCTCATGTCTGGGCTAAGTTTAATAAGACATAAGGCCAAAGTACCATTCTCATGTATGGGCTAAGTTTAATAAGACATAAGGCCAAAGTACCATTCTCATGTCTGGGCTAAGTTTAATAAGACATAAGGCCAAAGTACCATTCTCATGTCTGGGCTAAGTTTAATAAGACATAAGGCCAAAGTACCATTCTCATGTCTGGGCTAAGTTTAATAAGACATAAGGCCAAAGTACCATTCTCATGTCTGGGCTAAGTTTAATAAGACATAAGGCCAAAGTACCATTCTCATGTCTGGGCTAAGTTTAATAAGACATAAGGCCAAAGTACCATTCTCATGTCTGGGCTAAGTTTAATAAGACATAAGGCCAAAGTACCATTCTCATGTACTGGCTAAGTTTAATAAGACATAAGGCCAAAGTACCATTCTCATGTCTGGGCTAAGTTTAATAAGACATAAGGCCAAAGTACCATTCTCATGTACAGGCTAAGTTTAATAAGACATAAGGCCAAAGTACCATTCTCATGTCTGGGCTAAGTTTAATAAGACATAAGGCCAAAGTACCATTCTCATGTCTGGGCTAAGTTTAATAAGACATAAGGCCAAAGTACCATTCTCATGTCTGGGCTAAGTTTAATAAGACATAAGGCCAAAGTACCATTCTCATGTATGGGCTAAGTTTAATAAGACATAAGGCCAAAGTACCATTCTCATGTCTGGGCTAAGTTTAATAAGACATAAGGCCAAAGTACCATTCTCATGTCTGGGCTAAGTTTAATAAGACATAAGGCCAAAGTACCATTCTCATGTCTGGGCTAAGTTTAATAAGACATAAGGCCAAAGTACCATTCTCATGTCTGGGCTAAGTTTAATAAGACATAAGGCCAAAGTACCATTCTCATGTACAGGCTAAGTTTAATAAGACATAAGGCCAAAGTACCATTCTCATGTACAGGCTAAGTTTAATAAGACATAAGGCCAAAGTACCATTCTCATGTCTGGGCTAAGTTTAATAAGACATAAGGCCAAAGTACCATTCTCATGTCTGGGCTAAGTTTAATAAGACATAAGGCCAAAGTACCATTCTCATGTCTGGGCTAAGTTTAATAAGACATAAGGCCAAAGTACCATTCTCATGTCTGGGCTAAGTTTAATAAGACATAAGGCCAAAGTACCATTCTCATGTCTGGGCTAAGTTTAATAAGACATAAGGCCAAAGTACCATTCTCATGTCTGGGCTAAGTTTAATAAGACATAAGGCCAAAGTACCATTCTCATGTCTGGGCTAAGTTTAATAAGACATAAGGCCAAAGTACCATTCTCATGTCTGGGCTAAGTTTAATAAGGCATAAGGCCAAAGTACCATTCTCATGTCTGGGCTAAGTTTAATAAGACATAAGGCCAAAGTACCATTCTCATGTCTGGGCTAAGTTTAATAAGACATAAGGCCAAAGTACCATTCTCATGTCTGGGCTAAGTTTAATAAGACATAAGGCCAAAGTAGCATTCTCATGTACTGGCTAAGTTTAATAAGACATAAGGCCAAAGTACCATTCTCATGTCTGGGCTAAGTTTAATAAGACATAAGGCCAAAGTACCATTCTCATGTCTGAGCTAAGTTTAATAAGGCATAAGTCCACAGTACCATTCTCATGTCAGAGCTAAGTTTAATAAGACATAAGGCCTAAGTACCATTCGCATTTATGGGCTAAGTTTAATAAGACATAAGGCCATAGTGCCATTCTCATGTACAGGCTAAGTTTAATAAGGCATAAGTCCAAAGTATTATTCTCATGTCTGGGCTAAGTTTAATAAGACATAAGGCCAAAGTACCATTCTCATGTCTCGGCTAAGTTTAGTAAGGCATAAGGCCAAAGTACCATTCTCATGTCTGGGCTAAATTTAATAAGACATAAGGCCAAAGTATGATTCTCATGTACGGGCTAAGTTTAATAAGACATAAGGCCAAAGTATCAATCTCATGCTCGGGCTAAGTTTAATAAGACATAAGGCCAAAGTACCACTCTCATGTACTGGCTAAGTTTAATAAGACATAAGGCCAAAGTACCATTCTCATGTCTGGGCTAAGTTTAATAAGACATAAGGCCAAAGTACCATTCTCATGTCTGGGCTAAGTTTAATAAGGCATAAGGCCAAAGTACCATTCTCCTGTGCTGGCTAAGTTTAATAAGACATAAGGCCAAAGTACCATTCTCATGAACGGGCTAAGTTTAATAAGACATAAGGCCAAAGTACCATTCTCATGTCTGGGCAAAGTTTAATAAGACATAAGGCCAAAGTACGATTCTCAGGTTTGGACTAAGTTTAATAAGACATGCATGGATCGTGCTATCCCAAATAAAACCAAGACTCACTCCTCCAAAAACAGGAGACCGATCTGGTGTACCCCGGCCATAAATAAGCTATACAACAGAAGGAGGAAGCTACTACATGACAGAGCAAAATCCCAAAAAGGGAAGGCATCTCTGATCAGTATCAGCAAGAAACTTCGATCCCTCATAAAATCATCAAAGGCCAGTTTCGAAAGAAAAATTGCCCTAGACACTAAAGATAATCACAAGGCCTTCTTTAGTTATGTCAGGAACATGGGGGGAAACTCCCAGATATGCTCTGAATTGTTGCGTAACGGTACAAAATATACCGAACCTACAGACATAGCCAACATCCTGGCAGACAGATTCAGAGCAAACTTCTCCCCCCCTTCACCCCCAAAGGAACAAATGCCTGTCCCAACTGAATGTAACCTCCCTGACATCACAGATGCACAGGTGAAAGCTGCTCTCCCCAAAGAAAAAACACAGCATCTATGAGATGAGACGGTGTCCCAGGCTGTGTCTTACACGAGCTCCAAGAAGAACTGAACCCTCACATTAAGACAATGTTCAAACTTAGCCTTAATACAGGATATGTACCCAAAGAATGGCGTACAGCTACAGTGGTCCCACTCCACAAAGGTGGTGCCACAACGGACCCCGGAAACTATCGCCCCATAAGCCTGACTAGTCTGGTCTGTAAAGCTATGGAGCGTATTATCATGGAACTCATAAACAAAGACATTGGGAGCCTCCAGACACTGGACCCTACCCAATTCGGCTTTGTTAAGGGCAGATCTTGCCTCTTAAACCTAGTTGATTTCTTTGAAACAGTTACCAAAGCCATAGATGAGGGCAAGGTAGTCCACACTGCCTACCTGGACCTCGCAAAAGCCTTCGACACAATACTCCACTCGGGCATCATAAATAAGCTTACCAGCTTAAATATCAACCCCTATATCACAAGATGAGTTGCAAACTGGCTCAGAGATAGAACCCATATGGTCAGAATTGCAGGTGCCATGTCCGAATCCAAATCAGTTACATGTGGCATCCCACAGGGCTCAGTTCTGGGACCTCTCTTGTTTGATATATACTTCTCTGAGGTTCAGGCTAACGCGGGGGGATTATGGCTGACAAAGTTCACAGATGAATGAAAACTGGGGCCATAATCGAATCTCCAGCTGACACAAGCATCCTCCAAAAGGGTCTCACAGAGACGGATGCTTGGTGCAAGAGCCACGGCCTCAAGCTAAATGTTAAAAAGTGCATAGTCATCCCTTTGGGAAATCAAGGTGCCCACAAATTACCATATAGGTGGTAATCCATTAAGTACGGAAGAAATAATTAGAGATTTGGGGACCAACGTAGATAGTAATCTCTCCTTTGATAATCACATTGCCAAAGTGGTTAGAAAGACCTTCTATATAGTCCACATTATCACGAAAAGGTTCGCATCTAGATCAAGAGAGGTCATTGTGCCCCTCTACTCGTGACTCATCAGGCCCTTAATTGAATACAATGCCCCATTTGGGATGTACCTTACCCGACACCTGCAGCAACTGGAGAGACCCCAAAAGTACCTCACCAAGAGGATCATGGGGTACAAACAGATGTCCTATGCAGCTCGACTAAAGAAACTCCAGCTCGACTCAGTTGCTTACCCTCGACTAATGGGCGATCTATGCCTGACGTACAAAGCCATGTCAAACCCAGAATTAATGGACATGCTCCACCTCAAAAAATCCAAGTCCCTTAGAGCTACACGCTCCAGGGACCTAAACCTCAGCACAAAAATAAATAGGACATGCTGGAGGGACAGATTCATTTCCCAGAGGCTCGCCTCACTCTGGAATAGAATCCCAATTCATGTTAGACATAGCCCCTCGCTGACCCTCTTCAAGCAAAATTTGGACGCGTGGATGGGAAATCGCAAATTCACCCCTGGGATCTCTCCTGTGTCCCTGCTAGACAGAGGCACAGTAAACTAATCTTAAAAGGGTACCTTTTGTAACCTACTTTACAGAGGCACAGTAGACTAATCTAATAGGGAGGTGGAAGCTAAATACACTCTGGCTAGGCTTATAAATGCCCTAGGGCAGATAGCCTAGTATCTACCTATGAACCTATGAACCTATAAGGCCAAAGTATCATTCTCATGTACGGGCTAAGTTTAATAAGACATAAGGCCAAAGTACCATTTCATGTCTGGGCTAAGTTTATAAGACATACGGCCAAAGTACCATTCTCATGTCTGGGCTAAGTTTAATAAACATAAGTCCAAAGTACCATTCTCATGTCATGGCTAATTTTAATAAGACATAAGGCCAAAGTCCCATTCTCTTTTCTGGGCTAAGTTTAATAAGACATAAGGCCAAAGTATCAATCTCACGTATGGGCTAAGTTTAATAAGACATAAGGCCAAAGTACCATTCTCATGTATGGGCTAAGTTTAATAAGACATAAGGCCAAAGTACCATTCTCATGTCTGGGCTAAGTTTAATAAGACATAAGGCCAAAGTACCATTCTCATGTCTGGGCTAAGTTTAATAAGACATAAGGCCAAAGTACCATTCTCATGTCTGGGCTAAGTTTAATAAGACATAAGGCCAAAGTACCATTCTCATGTCTGGGCTAAGTTTAATAAGACATAAGGCCAAAGTACCATTCTCATGTCTGGGCTAAGTTTAATAAGACATAAGGCCAAAGTACCATTCTCATGTCTGGGCTAAGTTT
Organism: Protopterus annectens; assembly: GCF_019279795.1. Classification (NCBI taxonomy): domain Eukaryota; kingdom Metazoa; phylum Chordata; order Ceratodontiformes; family Protopteridae; genus Protopterus; species Protopterus annectens. The sequence goes on along the minus strand of NC_056737.1, from coordinate 1,117,628,503 downwards.
AATAAGACATAAGGCCAAAGTACCATTCTCATGTCTGGGCTAAGTTTAATAAGACATAAGGCCAAAGTACCATTCTCATGTCTGGGCTAAGTTTAATAAGACATAAGGCCAAAGTACCATTCTCATGTCTGGGCTAAGTTTAATAAGACATAAGGCCAAAGTACCATTCTCATGTCTGGGCTAAGTTTAATAAGACATAAGGCCAAAGTACCATTCTCATGTCTGGGCTAAGTTTAATAAGACATAAGGCCAAAGTACCATTCTCATGTCTGGGCTAAGTTTAATAAGACATAAGGCCAAAGTACCATTCTCATGTCTGGGCTAAGTTTAATAAGACATAAGGCCAAAGTACCATTCTCATGTCTGGGCTAAGTTTAATAAGACATAAGGCCAAAGTACCATTCTCATGTCTGGGCTAAGTTTAATAAGACATAAGGCCAAAGTACCATTCTCATGTCTGGGCTAAGTTTAATAAGACATAAGGCCAAAGTACCATTCTCATGTCTGGGCTAAGTTTAATAAGACATAAGGCCAAAGTACCATTCTCATGTCTGGGCTAAGTTTAATAAGACATAAGGCCAAAGTACCATTCTCATGTATGGGCTAAGTTTAATAAGACATAAGGCCAAAGTACCATTCTCATGTCTGGGCTAAGTTTAATAAGACATAAGGCCAAAGTACCATTCTCATGTATGGGCTAAGTTTAATAAGACATAAGGCCAAAGTACCATTCTCATGTCTGGGCTAAGTTTAATAAGACATAAGGCCAAAGTACCATTCTCATGTCTGGGCTAAGTTTAATAAGACATAAGGCCAAAGTACCATTCTCATGTCTGGGCTAAGTTTAATAAGACATAAGGCCAAAGTACCATTCTCATGTCTGGGCTAAGTTTAATAAGACATAAGGCCAAAGTACCATTCTCATGTATGGGCTAAGTTTAATAAGACATAAGGCCAAAGTACCATTCTCATGTCTGGGCTAAGTTTAATAAGACATAAGGCCAAAGTACCATTCTCATGTCTGGGCTAAGTTTAATAAGACATAAGGCCAAAGTACCATTCTCATGTCTGGGCTAAGTTTAATAAGACATAAGGCCAAAGTACCATTCTCATGTATGGGCTAAGTTTAATAAGACATAAGGCCAAAGTACCATTCTCATGTCTGGGCTAAGTTTAATAAGACATAAGGCCAAAGTACCATTCTCATGTCTGGGCTAAGTTTAATAAGACATAAGGCCAAAGTACCATTCTCATGTATGGGCTAAGTTTAATAAGACATAAGGCCAAAGTACCATTCTCATGTCTGGGCTAAGTTTAATAAGACATAAGGCCAAAGTACCATTCTCATGTATGGGCTAAGTTTAATAAGACATAAGGCCAAAGTACCATTCTCATGTCTGGGCTAAGTTTAATAAGACATAAGGCCAAAGTACCATTCTCATGTACTGGCTAAGTTTAATAAGACATAAGGCCAAAGTACCATTCTCATGTCTGGGCTAAGTTTAATAAGACATAAGGCCAAAGTACCATTCTCATGTCTGGGCTAAGTTTAATAAGACATAAGGCCAAAGTACCATTCTCATGTCTGGGCTAAGTTTAATAAGACATAAGGCCAAAGTACCATTCTCATGTCTGGGCTAAGTTTAATAAGACATAAGGCCAAAGTACCATTCTCATGCCTGGCTAAGTTTAATAAGACATAAGGCCAAAGTACCATTCTCATGTCTGGGCTAAGTTTAATAAGACATAAGGCCAAAGTACCATTCTCATGTCTGGGCTAAGTTTAATAAGACATAAGGCCAAAGTACCATTCTCATGTCTGGGCTAAGTTTAATAAGACATAAGGCCAAAGTACCATTCTCATGTCTGGGCTAAGTTTAATAAGACATAAGGCCAAAGTACCATTCTCATGTCTGGGCTAAGTTTAATAAGACATAAGGCCAAAGTACCATTCTCATGTCTGGGCTAAGTTTAATAAGACATAAGGCCAAAGTACCATTCTCATGTCTGGGCTAAGTTTAATAAGACATAAGGCCAAAGTACCATTCTCATGTCTGGGCTAAGTTTAATAAGACATAAGGCCAAAGTACCATTCTCATGTACTGGCTAAGTTTAATAAGACATAAGACCAAAGTTCCATTCTCATGTCTGGGCTAAATTTAATAAGATATAAGGCCAAAGTACCATTCTCATGAACGGGCTAAGTTTAATAAGACATAAGGCCAAAGTACCATTCTCATGTCTGGGCTAAGTTTAATAAGACATAAGGCCAAAGTACCATTCTCATGTCTGGGCTAAGTTTAATAAGACATAAGGCCAAAGTACCATTCTCATGTCTGGGCTAAGTTTAATAAGACATAAGGCCAAAGTACCATTCTCATGTCTGGGCTAAGTTTAATAAGGCATAAGGCCAAAGTACCATTCTCATGTCTGGGCTAAGTTTAATAAGACATAAGGCCAAAGTACCATTCTCATGTATGGGCTAAGTTTAATAAGACATAAGGCCAAAGTACCATTCTCATGTCTGGGCTAAGTTTAATAAGACATAAGGCCAAAGTACCATTCTCATGTCTGGGCTAAGTTTAATAAGACATAAGGCCAAAGTACCATTCTCATGTCTGGGCTAAGTTTAATAAGACATAAGGCCAAAGTACCATTCTCATGTATGGGCTAAGTTTAATAAGACATAAGGCCAAAGTACCATTCTCATATCTGGGCAAAGTTTAATAAGACATAATGACAAAGTACCATTCTCATGTATGGGCTAAGTTTAATAAGGCATAAGGCCAAAGTACCATTCTCATGTATGGGCTAAGTTTAATAAGACATAAGGCCAAAGTACCATTCTCATGTCTGGGCTAAGTTTAATAAGACATAAGGCCAAAGTACCATTCTCATGTATGGGCTAAGTTTAATAAGACATAAGGCCAAAGTACCATTCTCATGTCTGGGCTAAGTTTAATAAGACATAAGGCCAAAGTACCATTCTCATGTCTTGGCTAAGTTTAATAAGGCATAAGGCCAAAGTACCATTCTCATGTCTGGGCTAAGTTTAATAAGACATAAGGCCAAAGTACCATTCTCATGTATGGGCTAAGTTTAATAAGACATAAGGCCAAAGTACCATTCTCATGTCTGGTCTAAGTTTAATAAGACATAAGGCCTAAGTAACATTCTCATCTCTGGGCTAAGTTTAATAAGACATAAGTCCAATGTACCATTCTCATGTACGGGCTAAGTTTAATAAGACATAAGGCCAAAGTACCATTCTCATGTCTGGGCTAAGTTTAATAAGACATAAGGCCAAAGTACCATTCTCATGTATGGGCTAAGTTTAATAAGACATAAGGCCAAAGTACCATTCTCATGTCTGGGCTAAGTTTAATAAGACATAAGGCCAAAGTACCATTCTCATGTCTGGGCTAAGTTTAATAAGGCATAAGGCCAAAGTACCATTCTCATGTCTGGGCTAAGTTTAATAAGACATAAGGCCAAAGTACCATTCTCATGTACAGGCTAAGTTTAATAAGGCATAAGTCCAAAGTATTATTCTCATGTCTGGGCTAAGTTTAATAAGACATAAGGCCAAAGTACCATTCTCATGTCTCGGCTAAGTTTAGTAAGGCATAAGGCCAAAGTACCATTCTCATGTCTGGGCTAAATTTAATAAGACATAAGGCCAAAGTACCATTCTCATGTACGGGCTAAGTTTAATAAGACATAAGGCCAAAGTATCAATCTCATGCTCGGGCTAAGTTTAATAAGACATAAGGCCAAAGTAGCATTCTCATGTACTGGCTAAGTTTAATAAGACATAAGGCCAAAGTACCATTCTCATGTCTGGGCTAAGTTTAATAAGACATAAGGCCAAAGTACCATTCTCATGTATGGGCTAAGTTTAATAAGACATAAGGCCAAAGTACCATTCTCATGTCTGGGCTAAGTTTAATAAGACATAAGGCCAAAGTACCATTCTCATGTCTGGGCTAAGTTTAATAAGGCATAAGGCCAAACTACCATTCTCATTTCTGGGCTAAGTTTAATAAGACATAAGGCCAAAGTACCATTCTCATGTATGGGCTAAGTTTAATAAGACATAAGGCCAAAGTACCATTCTCATGTCTGGGCTAAGTTTATTAAGACATAAGGCCAAAGTACCATTCTCATGTACAGGCTAAGTTTAATAAGACATAAGGCCAAAGTGCCATTCTCATGTCTGGGCTAAGTTTAATAAGACATAAGGCCAAAGTACCATTCTCATGTCTGGGCTAAATTTAATAAGACATAAGGCCAAAGTACCATTCTCATGTCTGGGCTAAGTTTAATAAGACATAAGGCCAAAGTACCATTCTCATGTCTGGGCTAAGTTTAATAAGACATAAGGCCAAAGTACAATTCTCATGTACGGGCTAAGTTTAATAAGACATAAGGCCAAAGTGCCATTCTCATGTCTGGGCTAAGTTTAATAAGACATTAGGCCAAAGTATCACTCTCATGTCTGGGCTAAGTTTAATAAGACATAAGGCCAAAGTTCTATTCTCATGTATGGGCTAAGTTTAATAAGGCATAAGGCCAAACTTCCATTCTCATGTCTGGGCTAAGTTTAATAAGACATAAGGCCAAAGTACAATTCTCATGTCTGGGCTAAGTTTAATAAGACATAAGGCCAAAGTACCATTCTCATGTCTGGGCTAAGTTTAATAAGACATAAGGCCAAAGTACCATTCTCATGTACAGGCTAAGTTTAATAAGGCATAAAGCCAAAGTACCATTCTCATGTCTGGGCTAAGTTTAATAAGACATAAGGCCAAAGTACCATTCTCATGTCTGGGCTAAATTTAATAAGACATAAGGCCAAAGTACCATTCTCATGTCTGGGCTAAATTTAATAAGACATAAGGCCAAAGTACCATTCTCATGTCTGGGCTAAGTTTAATAAGACATAAGGCCAAAGATCTCCCAGGCTACTGTCATGTATGGGCTAAGTTTAATAAGCCATAAGGCCAAATATCTCCCATGCTTCTGTGATGTATGGGCTAAGTTTAATAAGGCATACGGCCAAAGAACCATTCTCATATACTGGCTAAGTTTAATAAGACATAAGGTCATAGAACCTGTCTCATGTCTGGGCTAATTTAATAAGACATAAGGCCAAAGTACCATTCTCATGTGTGGGCTAAGTTTAATAAGGCATAAGGCCAAAGCACCATTCTCATGTCTGGGCTAAGTTTAATAAGACATAAAGCCAAAGTATCATTCTCATGTCTGGGCTAAGTTTAATAAGGCATAAGGCCAAAGTACCATTCTCATGTCTGGGCTAAGTTTAATAAGACATAAGGCCAAAGTACCATTCTCATGTCTGGGCTAAGTTTAATAAGGCATAAGGCCAAAGTACCATTCTCATGTCTGGGCTAAGTTTAATAAGACATAAGGCCAAAGATATCCCAGGCTCCTGTCATGTATGGGCTAAGTTTAATAAGCCGTAAGGCCAAAGATCTCCCAGGCTCCTGTAATGTATGGGCTAAGTGTAATAAGGCATAAGGCCAAAGAACCATTCTCATGTACAGTCTAAGTTTAATAAGACATAAGGTGAAAGAATCATTCTCATGTACGGGCGAAGTTTAATAAGACATAAGGCCAAAGATCACCCAGGCTCCTGTCATGTATGGGCTAAGTTTAATAAGACATAAGGCCAAAGTTCTATTCTCATGTATGGGCTAAGTTCAATAAGGCATAAGGCCAAACTACCATTCTCATGTCTGGGCTAAGTTTAATAAGACATAAGGCGAAAGTACAATTCTCATGTACGGGCTAAGTTTAATAAGACATAAGGCGAAAGTACCATTCTCATGTCTGGGCTAAGTTTAATTAGACATAAGGCCAAAGTACCATTCTCATGTACAGGCTAAGTTTAATAAGACATAAAGCCAAAGTGCCATTCTCATGTCTGGGCTAAGTTTAATAAGACATAAGGCCAAAGTACCATTCTCATGTCTGGGCTAAATTTAATAAGACATTAGGCCAAAGTACCATTCTCATGTCTGGGCTAAATTTAATAAGACATAAGGCCAAAGTACCATTCTCATATACGGGCTGTTTAATAAGACATAAGGCCAAAGATCTCCCAGGCTACTGTCATGTATGGGCTAAGTTTAATAAGCCATAAGGCCAAACATCTCCCATGCTTCTGTGATGTATGGGCTAAGTTTAATAAGGCATACGGCCAAAGAACCATTCTCATATACTGGCTAAGTTTAATAAGACATAAAGCCAAAGTATCATTCTCATGTCTGGGCTAAGTTTAATAAGGCATAAGGCCAAAGTACCATTCTCATGTCTGGGCTAAGTTTAATAAGACATAAGGCCTAAGTACCATTCTCATGTCTGGGCTAAGTTTAATAAGGCATAAGGCCAAAGTACCATTCTCATGTCTGGGCTACGTTTAATAAGACATAAGGCCAAAGATATCCCAGGCTCCTGTCATGTATGGGCTAAGTTTAATAAGCCGTAAGGCCAAAGATCTCCCAGGCTCCTGTAATGTATGGGCTAAGTGTAATAAGGCATAAGGCCAAAGAACCATTCTCATGTACAGTCTAAGTTTAATAAGACATAAGGTGAAAGAATCATTCTCATGTACGGGCGAAGTTTAATAAGACATAAGGCCAAAGATCACCCAGGCTCCTGTCATGTATGGGCTAAGTTTAATAAGACATAAGGCCAAAGATCTCCCAGTCTCCTGTCATGTATGGGCTAAGTTTAATAAGACATAAGGCCAAAGATTTCCCCGGCTCCTGTCATGTATGGGCTAAGTTTAATATGACATAAGGCCAAAGATCTCCCAGGCTCCTGTCATGTATGGGCTAAGTTTAATAAGACATAAGGCCAAAGATCTCCCAGGCTCCTGTCATGTATGGGCTAAGTTTAATAAGACATAAGGCCAAAGATCTCCCAGGCTCCTGTCATGTATGGGCTAAGTTTAATAAGACATTAAGCCAAAGATCTCCTAGGCTCCTGCCATGTATGGGCTAAGTTTAATAAGACATAAGGTAAAAGATATCCCAGGCTCCTGTCATGTACGGGCTAAGTTTAATAAGACATTTGGCCAAATATCTCCCTGGCTCCTGTCATGTACGGGCTAAGTTTTATAAGACATAAGGCCAAAGATCTCCCAGGCTCCTGTCATGTATGGGCTAAGCTTAATAAAACATAAGGCCAAAGATCTCCCAGGCTCCTGTAATGTATGGGCTAAGTTTAATAAGGCATAAGGCCAAAGATCTCCCAGGCTCCTGTCATGTACCGGCTAAGTTTAATAAGACATAAGGCCAAAGATCTCCCAGGCTCCTGTCATGTACGAGCTAAGTTTAATAAGACATAAGGCCAAAGATCTCCCAGGCTCCTGTCATGGACGTGCTAAGTTTAATAAGACATAAGGCCAAAGATCTCCCAGGCTTCTGTCATGTATGGGCTACGTTTAATAAGACATAAGGCCAACGTTCTCCCAATAAGACATAAAGCCAAAGATTTCCCAGGCTCCTGTCATGTATGGGCTAAGTTTAATAAGACATAAGGCCAACGATCTCCCAGGCTCCTATCATATATGGGCTAAGTTTAATAAGACATAAGGCCAAAGATCTCCCTGGCTCCTGTCATGTATGGGCTAAGTTAATAAGACATAAGGCCAAAGATCTCCCAGGCTCCTGTCATGTATGGGCTACATTTAATAAGACATAAGGTTAAAGATCTCCCAGGCTCCTGTGTTAGGTAACATTTGCACAGTGATGCTGGCAGTCTTATTTTTGCTAGTCTCAACATCTCACTAAGTAGTGCACTTACTACTGATGCTTACAAGTTCAAAAAGCTGTGGGTTCTATCCCCACAATACCTGCTTGCATTCATGTTGTATGGCTGATGCCACAGTATATCATATTGGAGTGTTTCCACTCCTGAGGTGCTATCCTTCAGATGAGAGTTTAATCCAAAGTCCAACCTACTTGAGCTGATAGTTACTTAGGTGGATGTAAAAGATGATAATAGTATTTATAAAAAAAGAGTAGCCAATCAATATTTTTATTCAAAACAAATCAAAAACATGGTGACATAGTAAGAATTCAACTTCTCAGTTTAACAGTCATTTTTTCCCTTTTTTCATAATAATTTTAAAACAATTTTCCTTTTTGCCATATTCAGATATTTATATTTATTTCAATAACTGTCACTTTCTGAAGAAATATCGTCCAATAACTATCAAGCTTATTTTTCATTAATTAATTCTTTTCTTGTGTTATTACATATTAGTGGCTTCCATATATTTACTATACAAAACTTTTCAGTTTGATTTTTACATATTCAAAGTACTATTTTATTCTGACCTTCATTAACATATGTTTAATAAATAAAGAAACTGCATATAATATTCTCATGTTTTTCATATGTTTTCTGTATCCCATAATCCCCAAATAAAATCTTCTTACCTTATTAGCTCCATTCAGCCCCCATCTTCTTCCTAAATATTTCCAAACTTTTTTTACAAGTACTACATTCTATAAAATTATTGCTGTGATTTAAAAAAATTGGTAAAAAAACACCCCATAAATATACCCATTCAGCAAAACCGCTATATTTAGGATGATTCTTTGCATTTAACTACTCATATCCTGCAAGCCGTATTGCTAATTTCCTTTGAACATGACAGCTTTGATACTATGCAACATGTGACTTCTTGTACAGACGTAATAACAGATGGATATGAGGTTTTGTACTGCCCGTTTGTACGCTTCACATTACAGACTATTAAATAGTAAAGGAGACCACATGGATCTTAATATCCTTGTACTGTGAATATTAACTTCCTAAACATTTAAGGAAACAGTGCCATACAGTACACAGCAAAACCAAAGATTTCATGCTGATAAGCAACTCAGCCTTTACTGCCATGAAAGTCTGCCTCTGTCATGATTCTCTGACTGATAGCTATAAATATTTCAGGAACAGGAGTAAAAAAAAATCAGCACATTGAAACAAAATATGTTTTAAAGATAACTGTACCACATTGGAAGTAGCCAGCGAAGATTTTGGAAATGTAATCTCTCTCCAGAAAGTTGAATCATGTTTATTGAGAGGTTTTTTGTCCTTCATTTCATTCTTCTTCTTCTTTCGGCTGCTCCCTTTAGGGGTCGCCACAGCAGAGCAACTGTTTCCATTTCTTCCTGTCCTCTGCATCTTGCTATGTCACACCAACCACCTGCATGTCCTCTCTCACCACATCCATAAACCTTACCTTAGGCCTTCCTCTTTTCCTGTTACCTGGCAGCTTCATCCTTAGCATCTTTTTCCCAATATACCCAGCATCCCTCCTCAGCACATGTCCAAACCAACGTAATCTTGCCTCTCTGGCTTTGTCTCCAAACCTTCCAACCTGGGCTGATCCTCTAATATACTTATTCCTAATCCTATTCATCCTCGTCACACCCAGTGCAAATCTTAACATCTTCAACTCTGCCATGTGAAGCTCTGACTCCTGCCTTTTTGTCAATGCCACTGTCTCCAACCCATATAATATAGCTGGTCTCACTACCCTCTTGTAGACCTTCCCTTTCACTCTTACTGGTACTCATCTGTCACAAATCACTCCTGACACTCTTCTCCACCCACTCCATCCTGCCTGTACTCTCTTCTTCACCTCTCTTCCACACTCACCGTTACTCTGAACTGTTGATCCCACGTACTTAAACTCATCCACCTTCGCCACCTTTACTCCCTGCATCCTCACCATTCCTCTATCCTCCCTCTTATTCACACACATATATTCTGTCTTAGTCCTGCTGACCTTCATTCCTCTTCTCTCTAGAGCATATCTCCACTTCTCCAGGGTCTCCTCCACCTGTTCCCTACTCTCACTACAGATCACAATGCCATCTGCAAACATCATAGTCCACGGGGACTCCTTCATTTCATAAAAAAAAAAAAAAAAAAAAAAAAAAAAAAAACACTCATCCTCATGCTATTAAAATTCCAATGATATTGTCTGCCATTAATTTTTCAAATTCTGTGGCACTAATATCCTTATTGTTTGAGTCAATTAACTGTATATCTCCATTTACTTCTAGCTGACTTCCAGAAGAAGCCCATTGTATGCTTTTTCAGTTGATCAGACCTCTGGGAAGAATGTTCTGGTATTCTAAACAGATGACAGCCTCTGCCTTATCAGACCCAGTGATATATTAACTTCTCTAAAGACACTGAACTGTTCCTTTTTACGATAAGACAACCAGGGTATTTCATTTCACTAAAGGAGCTTATAAAGGCAAATGAAAACAACTGGTCAGTCTCTTTTGTCCTAGTAAATACGGAAATCACTATGAGAATATTGTAATAGTGTTTATAATAGTCCTGCCTATACATAACATAGATTTGGATTGCATTGAAGTAACCTGCTTTACCATCATGTGTTCTATAAATGGATGAAAGTCTTCTTACTCAAGTAGACTTTTTGGATTAAATGAAGAAACTGGAAACTGTTAGTCATTTGTTACACTTAGACAAACTCACTTGTCTGGAAGCTGTTTTTTTTCTAACAAACATTATCTCCATTTTGACTTAATTCATCGTGATCTAATTTTCTAGAGCAGTTGCAGATGTGAACATCTTTTAGTGACCACTACAAATTTCAACTTTGCCTTCCTTCTACTGCTGCAGATTTCACTACAAGAGAACAACGTATGGTAGTAATGCCCATGCCAGTAGGTTAGGTTACGGAAAAAGAATAGTTGTTTTGTACTGACTGAAACAAGAACCATACGGAAAAGATTTATTGGAGAGTTAGATGGTTAAGTTTCCTGAAAACTGTCAAGTCAAGTGAGTTCATGACTTAAATTCATAAATTCAGAATCCATGTGCTCACTGAGAGACGTTTAAAGGAACACCCTCCTTAATGTTAAATTCAAATTTACAGTCTCCAACTCAGTGGTAAGCAATTTTACAGTGCTATATTGGGTGGAATCTCTCTCCATAATCTAAGAAATGAGTGAGTGACAATTCTGCTTCATTTAGATGTAGATGTTGATGGCTCATCATAACTCTTAAACCTTTATCTTTAAAGGAATCATATGCATAGTGTAATTCCTCTCTTATGAAAAAGCAATTAACACAACAGAATAGTTACCACTATATAACATCTGAGGGTTGGCATCCTTTTAGTGAATTTCCTTTTAACGTATAGAGAGTGACTTTGTATTGTAATATTTATCTCTCAATTTTTTTACAGCTGGCAAATTCTGAGATTACGTACCACTATATCTGAAACATATACAGTGTCAAGTGAAATGATAATGCATTTTGGTATTAAATTCTAAACCAT